>NW_003303685.1:59648-78729 GCF_000142945.1 Phytophthora infestans T30-4 | reverse complement strand
GCACGCCATCGACGAACAGCGCTTTCGGTTTGATCGATCGTACAGGGACGGGAACCGGAGCAAGATGTACCATCTTGCTCAGCCGACACACGAGCACCAAAATCTCGGTGTTGCCGTGTCCGTCGGTGGGAAGCCCAAAGATGAAGGCAAGCCTCATCGACCTTCAGCAGTCAGCCGGTACGGGCAGGCTCTGTAGTGGAGCCGAAAAGTGCCCTGCGGGTTTGACCGCTGACATGTTTCACATGTCTTCACATATCGGGCGACCCACTTGTACATGTGTGTCCACCAGAAGGCTTGAAAAACCGACAGAAAGGTCTTCTCGCGGCCCAAGTGGCCGCTGGAGGGCGCGTCGTGCGCCTCCGCGAGGATATCGAACTTCAGATCCTCGTCGTTGGGTACGACCACCCGTGGAGGTTCATTGAGCTCCACCCGGTAATAGAGGAGGCCATCCTTCAACTCATATCGGTGGAGCCGTGAGCGCTGTCGCGACGAGAGCCAGTCGGACTTCGCTCTCGTTCCTGCCATGAGGAACTTGACGATAGGCGCGACAGCCTCATCGTCCCGATACGCCATGCGTATCCGATCATATAGATCCGTTGTTACCCGTGTGATGTGAGCCAACTCATAGTCAGGACGCCGAGAGAGGGCGTCCGCAAGCACGTTGAGCTTGTCCGGCTTGTATTCGACGCGGAAGTTGTACTCCGCGAAGAAGGACAGCCACCTCGCCATCCTTTGTGCAGCAGGGCTGCCGTAGCTTTAGCGTCAGAGGAAGACGTTCGACTCAAAGAGTCACTAATACTAAGTTCCTTATCCAAAGGACACTTACAGCCCAAGACCAGGGCTCAAAGTTAATACCTTAACTTTTATGCTTCAAAACCAGAAGTGTTCTATTTACTATTATTGCGGCCAAGCCGCCTAGGGGTAAATGTATCTGTTTAACTATCTAGCATAGTTAAACCTAATCAAATGCATAACGTGTGGCTTTCGGCCAACGTACTGAGAGACCTTGTTAACTCTCCAACTTATGTACTGAGAGTTTGTTAACTCTCCGGGTACTTCGTACCCCTGTGTGTTCCACACCATGTAACCCCGTTACACTTTGGGAGAGGTGAGGCGAGTTAGTCGCCGTCCTCAAGGACGCGTGGTCTGTGTAGATCACGAAGGGCCGGGAGCCCAGAAGGTGAACACGAAACTTCACAAGGGCATATGTCATTGTTATGAGCTCCTTGTCGTGGACAGGGTAGTTCCGTTCGGCGGCTTTGAGCTGCCTGGACTGGAACGAGATGACTCGTTTATGTCCAGCCGTGTCGGTCTGCAGCAACGCACACCCGATGGCGTAGTCGGAGGCATCGCAGACGACTCTAAACGGCTTCGTCTCGTCCGACAGGGCCAGGACAGGGGCCTCTTGGAGACTGGCCTTGATGCTGTCAAAGGCATCCTGGTGCTTTCGCTCCCAGTACCAGTCGAATTCGTTCTGAAGGAGGCCCGACAGGGGCTTAGCAAAGCCCGCGTACCCTGCACTGTACTTGTGAAGGTAGTTAGCCAAGCCCAACCACTTTAGGAGATCCTTCTAAGATCGGGGCGTTGGTCATGCTGCAATGGCCTTGACCTTGTCTGGGTCAGCCCGAACGCTCACGTTGCTTACGAAGCAACCGAGAACTTTAATTTCTGGTGGCGCGAAAACGCACTTGTTGATGTTGGCGTAGAGCTTGTTCGCTCGCATTACGTTCAACACTCGACGGAGGTGTCCTAGATGCATCTCCATGACTGTCTTGCCTCCCTCGGCACGGCTATGGACGAATATGTCGTCGAAGTACGTCTGTACGAAGGTACGCAAAGGGCGGAACAGTTGCGTCACCAGGCGATTGAGCGTCGTCGGGGCGTTAGACAAGCCCTGCGGCATGACGAGCCACTCCCAAAGCATGCCGCTTGGAGTGCTTACCGCGGTGAGCGGGATGTCACTCTCTCGCATCAGGATCTGGTAGTATCCGTCTACCAAATCCAGCGCACTGTACAGTACGCTACCGGCCATGTTGTTCAACAACACATCCTTTCGTGGGGTTAATGTTTGGACCGGCACCGCTGCGTTGTTCAGCTTGTTATAAGCGTGAACTAGAAGCCCCTTTCCGTTCGGCTTCCGAACGCAGAAAGTTGGCGTCGAGTGCGGGGATTTCAACTCCCGCACCATGCCTGCCTTCGCTTTCGCAGCGAAGAAGGCATCAATGAGCTCGCACTGGTCGCGCAGAAGAGGCCATTGCCTCGTGACACAGTACCTTGTGTCAGGCAAGAGATCAATCTCATGCCGTATGCCTCGATCTGGTAGGAGTTGGGTCGGTGGATGTTTGTTCACCATGTCCGCATACTCCGTCACCAAAAGATACACCGGATTCTTGGAGTTCTTAAGGATCGCAGAACCCAAGCGCGTCTGACGCTGCTTGCACAGCTCTTCTAGGACGTCCTCGTCCAAGACAGAGGAGGCGTTTAACCCCTCCCGAGTGGCCTCTGGTCGTATGAGCACCATCTCGGCAACTTTCCCAGCCTTGCGGCTGGCCAGGAAAGACTCGACCGTCATTTCCTCGAGGTTCAGTATCTCTGCAACCTCTGGCAACGGTTCCAAGTGGACACCAGATGCCTTGACGGATAAACCGGTCTCGCCATCGAAGATGTGATAACACTCTTCCACCGGCCTTGTCGGAGGAGCCCGGGCCCTGGACTCCGAGTCGCTTGAAGCGACGTCGATCTGAACGAAGTTCGGATCCGACTTGAGGCGGCGGCGTCGGCGTCGTCGTCGACGGCGACCGTGACGTGGAGCTTTGCTGCCCACGTCTGGGGATGTCGGCGCTCTGACATCCGAGGCACTCGTGGCCTCGTGTGGTACGGTGGTACCCACACAGGAAGCGTGTCCGACACCTTCCGCTTCAGTTAAGGTCTGGGCGACCGCGTGTGGCACTCTGTTACCCACACAGGAAGCGTATCCGACGTCCTCCTCTTCAGTTAAGGTCTGGGCGACCGTGTGTGGAACTCTGTTACCCACTCCGAACACGCTGTTGTCAGTGTTCGTGACAGCTGCATCTGTCTGCGGAACTAAGTTACCCGCTTGTGGACCTAAGTTACCCACTTGGCCAGCGCCTCTTCTGGGCGCTGCCACCATCAATGCATCCTCGGATCCGTCATATACGTCGACGACCCCCAAGCATCTGCCGATTGCTTTGGTACCCTGGCAGCCCTTGCAGGCGCCCCGGGTCCTGACAGAGGTGGGAACATGACTCACCAATGCTCTGTCGGACTGCGCAGGGCGGCTGGCACCGATTGCCTTACCTCGCCAGTCGATACAGGGCTCGTGCTTCTCAAGCCAGGGCATGCCCAAGATCCTATTGTAAGAATCCATGTCGAGAACAGTAAACTGTTCAAGGCTGTCAAATTCTTCAAACTTGACTACCAGATCCACTTGGACGTTAGGGACAGTGACGACCTTCCCGTCACCAGTCGCACTGACACCGTCCCGTTGCCCTTGCTTTCTCTCAAAGCATCGGACAACTTGTTGCTATTACGAGCAACCGTCTGGCGGGGTGCGAATTTCATCCACGCCCCAGAATCGATCAAGATTCTACAGGGAAGATCGTATCCCCGTACACATCCGTGTACTATGAGCAACCCGCTACTGCTCTTCGCCGATTCGAGAGTGCGAAGCCTCTCAGGGGCTAAGTCCCCGTGGTACGCGCCACCCGCGCACCCATCACGAAGACTTAGTTCTTCCCCAGTAGGGCGCCCCGCCCCTACTGGTTTCCGGCGTTCCCCTGTCCCCGGGATCCTGGCTTCTGTCAGCGACCCTTGTGGACGGGCTTGGGGAAAGACCGTCTGCGGAGCCTCTCCGCGGAACTGTCGCGCTTGAAGTGGCACATCATCCCGCAGCCGAAGCAGCGGATGTCACGCTGTTCGGCGGACCCGGGTACCATGGGAACTGGTCTGTTGGGGCTCGTTCGACCGGGAGTCGACAAGGAACGCCCAGGCCACGCTGAGGCCGGCGTACGCGCCTAGCGATGACTGTACTCTTCTTAGAGAGCAACTTGAATCGCCTCTTCAAGGGTGTTTGACTGCACCCGGAACAGCCGAGTGCGTGCGGGGCCCACTCGAATGCCGTCCATGAACACAGTCATCTTGATGTGTTCGTTAAGTTGGTTTCCCACTATGGACGCGTGAGCTCCCGTATCTCTTGCACGTACTCGTGCAGCTCACGCCTCCCTTGTTTGCACGAGAGGAAGCGCGAACGCTGGCGGTACTCGTAGTTCGCCGGGAGGAACGCGGCTCGGAGCTGTTCACACAGCTGAGTCCAGGATGTGAAACATCCAGGGGATGTTGCCTCCCGTGTGTACACCCAACACGTAGCACGGCTGCTAAGGTTGGGGGGTGCAAAAGCAACACGAAGTTGCTCGGTCGAGATCAGAGTCGCATCCATTGCGAGCTCCACTTCTCGGACCCAAACGTCATGGCTCTCGCCTTCCTTCCCTTCATACGGCTTAACCTTCAACCGTATTGGCTTCGGGTGAGGCGGATTTGCTTCCGCCGCCAGGGCCTGCAGGTTCTCCCGCTTATGCGCGATGAGCCCCTGCTCGTACGCGTCAAATGCATTGACGCGCTCGAGCTGCTCGGCCGGTGTTGACATCACCAGGCTCTGCAGAGCCTCCATCCTGAAGATGCCTGCCATCTTCCGAACCGACTCGAACTGAGAGTCGTTCATACGGGAGATGTCGTTCCTATCCATGGCAACGAACTTCGGAGAGGTTCAGGTAGTCAACCTGCGGTGGCGTTGATTGACTACAAGTGCTACCAAGTGTGACGGGGTTACACAGCACCTTGCGCTAGAGGAAGTTAGCTTACGAGAGTATACAAACTCTCAGTGAGCGGCAGCTCACAGGTCCCCTCTTTATCCAAAGAGAGCGAAGTGACCTATTTAAGGTATAATATAAACTGAGTATATTTATAGGTAGATAAAGCTTGGGCTTAATACAAACTATAAGTCACCTATAGAAATGCAATGTCATCAGCCAATGGTTGGCTTTGGACGACCTTGGTACCTTGTACCAAATATCCCGAAGTATGACGTGTCATACTTCATGTAACTAGGGTACACTTAGTGCTACGTACCCCGTTACACGGTCGGTGCCACATGGATTTCTGGAGTGCTGATAGTATACTTTTGGTGTTTTGTTAACAAAGACTGGTGTAAACAGTACTCCCTCGCTTCATAGTTTGATAATTGTGATCATCCACTCCTGTCTAGCATAAGTAATGTACACCTTTGGGTGGTGTACGGTACACAATTTGCTTGACTAATTAGAATGTACTGTACGTACTTCATTCTGAAGCACTACCATACAGAGGACGGATAGCATTTTGATCTTTAGAATTTGCCAGTCTGCGCGTCGCAAAGGCAGCCGTTTCTGCGATAATGCTCGAAAGCTCGACTCTACGCCCGCTTTTGAAAATACAGCGCGGGTTTGCTTTGGCTACGCGACCTACCATTCGCTCGCCTCCGCTAAACATTCTCCGTTCGATATGCGCTCTATTTCATATCAGTTGGGTACGAATCACTCTGATGTTTTTTTTTTCTCTTTCCATTCCAGATGATCATCTCCGTATTAATTTTCCCAATAGTAATGCTCTCTAACTAAAGTGATTGAGAGGTCTCTTGATGACCGCTTGCTTACAACGACAACTGACCTATATCCTCTCATTAGCGAATTGTGATACGAAAATTTTGGCTATTGTTATTCAGAGGCACTGAGCTATTGTTTGGTCCGTTCTGTCAAAATCGATTGAAGAATGATAACAGTAACATATATGCTGTTTCCCTAGGGTTTGGTGTGGCAAATGTTCAGATCCATGTAAATGCAATAGTAAAACGCTTTTTATTGTCAGCCAGCCGCCCAATTCGAGGGAACGGGCCTGTTCCCAACCGAAGTATTTCTAGGGAAAGCGGACCCAACGGTGCGACTTTGCAGTCAGAGCTTTCAATGGTATGGCTTCGAGTAGGTTTTAGTGCTTCAGGATGTTTTTAATCGCTGCCTGTGATAAAGCGCGCTACCAGCTTCAGCCTGAAGCTGGTCCTTGCTTAACGAAGGATTCTCGGCTTTGTGGCGGCAGGTTGCCGCTGTTCATTCGTTAGCCTGCTTCGCGATGTGGGTGGGGCTTTAGTGAGCGAAGGTGTACGCGGTATTGCAGTTTAGGGCGGGGAATTAATATATTTTATCGCAAGCCGGGTCGTGTTTACCTTATACTTGGTACAACTCCTTTTAGTGATTCATTTATAATAATAAAATGGGGCTTCCGACGCTATCAATACGAGAGGATCGTCTGTACCATCCTTAAATTAGGTACATGTACCGCCCTGCTGATTTCTTCATGGTTTTTAATCGATCTTAGAAGTGGCACGGAACTTGGAAATTTGGCTGAGCTTACCTTACCACTGTGCCAGTAGTGACTGAACCTCTTCTGAAGTACAGTGTGACAGCACATTTGTAAAACACGAAGACTTAAGTTCAGATTGGATACTGGTACACCAAACGAGATTATTTATACCAGTGCTAAGTCTAATTCACAGCATGGTCTTTGTTGTACTTGGTAGCATACGTGAAGAACTTCTCCAAGTTGGGGTTGTTCATTCTCGCGACCTCTGAATCCGCAATGAGTTTGAGCTTCGGGTCTAGCTTGAGCGCCTCAAAGTACGCCTCTAGACTGATCTTGTTCTGCAGGAGAACGTCATCTGCGACCTTCATCGAGATCAGGTCTTCCGCCTTTGCGACTTCTCTCTTGCGGGCCTGGCTTTTGTAATAGAAGCCCGAGTACGAGAAAAACTTCTCCAAGCCAGGGTTGTTCTGTCTCGCAGCAGGCGAATCGGCGATTAATCGAAGCTTCGGTCCAGCTTCAGTGCGTCAAAGTACGCCTCGGGACTAATCTTGTTCTGGTACAGAACATCATTCACGACGCCCTTCTTGATTAGATCTTCCGCCTTTGCGACTTCTTTTTTGCCAGTCCAGAAGTTCGAGTACGTGTAGAACTTCTTCAAGCCAGGGTTGTTCTGTCTCGCCACCGGCGAATCAGCGATAAATTTGAGCTTCGGGTCCAGCTTCAGTGCGTCAAAGTACGCCTCAGGACTCATCTTGTTCTGGTACAGCACATCATCCGTGACGGCGCCCTTCTTAATCAGGTCTTCCGCTTTCTTTAATTCATTCTTGTATGTCAAAGACTGAACCTTTACTGACACCTTCTCAGCCAGCGTCTGATACTTCGTCGTCGCCACCTGACCCGGTTTCGTCTTGGTGAACCAAGACTTGAGCTTCACCAGCCAAGCCTTCAGCTTTGTCACAAGATCCGACATTCCACGTTCTTCATTGTTTGCGTTCGTGGCTCTGTCACGAGCCGTCCTTGGATGGGACGGTCGACGCTGTATAGAAGTAGAACAGTATGGAGATATAAACAGAAGCAACAAGCTAAAGACAAATGTCAACACAAATTCTTTTCTGCTTGTTTTCTCCAAGGAAAATTCACGACTGACCTCTTTCCTTCTTCCTTGCGGCCCGCACTTCGTCCTCCATGGTCCTCGTTCCCGCCGTCAGGCACCGTTTCGCAATCATCGTCCACGATTTTGTACACCACGACAGCGAGGCGGTACCGCTCACCCCACCGCCTCACCGCGAAGATACACTGTCCTTCAGTAGCTCCGGTCCCCCATGACTTCCGTCCTCGTCATCCACGGGGACCGTACGCTCTAGGCGCGCTTGTCCCACGGAGACCGAGGCCGACCCACAACTTCTCAGCGACTCCGTCGTGGCCCTGCATGGCCTTATCGAAAGCGTGGCCCACACGAATCTGGTCGGCCGTCGAAAAGTGCGGAGGAGGGTAACGGAACTCACCGTGCCCAAGACGGTGGCCGCCAGAACCACTCGTGACACCCTCCCCGACTGAAGCTTGACGCCCTCGTCGAGCACCCGTAGGGCCTTGATCAGCTTTCCGGGCACGGTGAGCATCTCGGCGCACCCGCACTTCGCTCAGCCGACGCACCTTTGGCTTGGGACCCACACAGCCGTCGCCCTTCCAGAACGCTTCGCTGAGGCGCTCGGCCTGCTCCTGCTCCTCAAGGTCCTTCGTCCACCGGGCGTATCTGTCCTCAGCGACTTGCTTAGGCGTGCGTCGGCCCTTGGAGGCCTCTCCCCACCGCAGTAGGCGACTAGTAACGGCTAGCAAGACGGTCAAACCACTGGCAAGCACCACATCGTCGTTCCAGACGAATCCGCCGTCGACACCCAAATGCCCCTCCGCCAGTACGTATTTCCCCAGCTGTAGTAGCGCCCCGACGCCGCAGCTTCCATAGAGAATCCATTCCACAAACGCGTACACGTAGACGGCCGTGTACAGGCCGGCGTAGGCAAACAATCCCATTAGTGACGCGAAAGCGCGGAAAACACAGCACGCACGGTCCATTGCTCGGTGACACTCCGCGCTGGAACCAATACAATACTTCACTGTAGACTTGCAGCTCAACGCGATCACGTCGGGTAGGAACACGCACCACAAGGCGTGATAGGCCTCCAGCCAGCGGTGGGCAAGACGTCCCAACCCGTCCTCGCTTTCCGCCTCGTCCTCTAGCACCACCATCGGCGTCTGGAACAACGCCTCGTACAGCTTCCAGCGACGCACTGCCGGAGTCCTTTCCGCAATCCTCACGTAGTCGGCGAAGATCCGGTAGCGCCGGATGCAAGTCTTACACAGCCCGGTCCACTTGATCGCAAATTCCAATACAGCGCCGACGATCCGCCCCACCACACACCACAACGCCTTGGTGATCATCCAGCCGACGGCGCCGCTCAGGGCCCAGAGCAATCCAGACCAGTGGCGGACGGCTGCCGCCCACGCCATCTCTGTCCACGGATGACGCACGACGCTCCACCCAAACGCCCAGCAGATCCCGGCAAGCCAGACGCACCACTCCGTAGCCTCAGCGAGCAACTCAATCATCGTAGCGCAGCCCCGAACGCAGGGAGTCCGATCTTTGAGTAGTCGTGCGTACCAGCGCTAGGCCGGTCCAGATAGGCAGGAGCCATCAATCATCGTTAAAAGAACTTCATCACCGTCACTTCTCGGCGCTGGGGCGAGTCCACGCCGTAACCCACAATCCATCGTAGTCGGATCTGGGACCGTGCCGGGCCCTCGTCACAAACCGTCGATCACGGTGGACAAACCGTCTCCCCCACCAGCGCATCTGGCGTATCACTAAACCATTGACGGTCCCTGACTAGGTCAAGAACCATCAGCCTAGCGATAAGATCCAGACTTTCTCGCATTTCCGCATTCGTTTCCTTCTCCTCACGCCGCCGCAGCTCTTCCCGCCTTCAACCATGGCCAAGACCAAGAAATTCAGCAAGGATGTCGTCGTCCGCCGTCTCCGCGCCCGCCTCGACGGCAAGGGCAAGCCGTCGGAGGAGGACAATGTCCTGCGCGCCCAAGTGGACTTCTACGCCGAGCTCCGAGATCACCTGGTCGTCAACGAGGCCTCCTCGGGGCTGCAGGCAGTCGACGCCCTTGCCCTCGCCCTTATCGCGGATGACGACTCCCTACCGGCCACGCTGACGGAGGTCGTGACGCTGTTGCCGCCGCCCGGCTCCTTTGAAGACGGACAGCCCCCGACTCATGCTCTCTTTGCGCCGGAGCCCGACACGACCATCAAGCGTCCTGCCCCGCGCAACAAGGCCCAGTCGAAGCGTCCGGCCAAAAAGCGACGCACCACCGCGAACTCCCTGAAGTATTGCCTCGAGCTCCCCGACGACGTGCCGGCCGCGATCCGTCGTGACGTGGATCGCCTTATCAAGGAGGCGGCAGGACGAGGGACGACTCCTTTCCGGCTGGCGTATCCGTGGTCCGGGCAGCGAGCCTGGTACGACCCGCAAGAGCCTCCGCTGCTTCATCTTCTGCACTGACGCTTCTGGATGATGCACCGCGCTACGTTCTTCATCTGCGCCCTCTACGCACCCACCGGCAACTCCGACGCACGCCGCAAGAAGATGTCCGTCGCCCGTGCAGGCCCGTTTGCGGTTCATCAGCGCGAACATCGAGGTGTTCGGCTACTACAGCTTCCTGGGCCCAGCTGGAGGACAAGGCCCACGACACCCTGATGTGGTACGGGGGCAAGGCGGCCGCTCACTCGGTAGCGGCCAAGACTCAAGCCGCCCAAGTCGACCTAGCGACGCTCTACAAGAAGGATAGGGCTCTCTACGACCGGACCATCGCCCGCGCTCTCGATCCGTTCTCCATCGACGAAGACGGCTACAGTTCCGTTCCGGAGCTGCTGGAGCAGACCCAGGCTGGGGACATCACTCGGAAGCCCCACCTACGCCTCTCGGACGTCGCTCTGGGCCGCATCGCCATGAACGTTGCCAGCCGGTCGCCTCCCAACCCTGCTTGGGTTGGTAACAAGACTAGCGGCGTTTGGAAGCGGCTCCTCTCGGATCGGTCGCTCCGCGAGGTGCAGACCAACATTGTGCAGCAGCAATTGGACGGTACGTACGAAGCGCTGGACGACGTCAAGCCTTACGACGTGACCGAGCGAGGGGCCGACGACTCCGACTTCGAAGGCGAAGACGACGACAGCTATTCGGCCTTGCCTCCTTCTGCGCCTCTTCCAGCCCGGCCCTCGCTCACAGTTTCCGGCTCCGACGGCGACGAGGACGAGGAAGACAAGGTCGACGAAGCCGACGACGCCGCCGAGGACGCCGAAGACGAAGAAGAAGAGTTCGAAGACCGCGAAGAGGCAGCCGGCGATGAAGAGGAAGCGGAAGACGGCGAGATCACGGAGAGCAAGGCCACCTCCAAGTCTAACAGCGACGCGCCCTCGGTTAACCGCAGCCACGGTTCGGGCGTGACGTCCTCCAAGAAGTCTTCGGACGACGGGGAGGCTAAGAAGGCCGCCGCGGCCACCAAGAAGACCAAGTAAGTACCGCCAACCCGCGCTCAGCGTCGTATCGTAGTGTAGTGCCTCCCGTTCGTACTCGAAATCCCTTCCCTAATACTCTTGCTTTCGTTAATCTTTCTTTTGTTCCCTTTGTCAGTTCGTTCCATCGTTTCTCTTTTCCAAATATAAACATGTAATATAAACTCCACACCTGGTCCGTCCGCGTAAGAGTCCTGGTACCCAATCCACTTATCGAAATTTATCCAACCCTGACACCTCAGACACTTATTCACGGACATAGGCTACTCCATCAGTAAATCGTCATCACCGACCTCCGCGTTCGCATCCGCCAGGCGAGACCTCCGTCTTAACTCGGGTAACCGCTGCTTCTTCCGTTCGGCTTGTTCGAAAGCCGAGATCAGCGACTCGTACTCAGGCGACAGCGCCGCCCTCGGCAACCAGAACGTCTCAAAGTTAGCGGCCAGCGCCAAATACTCGATGCCACGGTTAACCACACGTTTGGCCACCACCTCCAGTAGAGGAGCAGTGACTCCTGTCAGCGCAGTGTCCCCCATTCCGACGGTCAACCTCTCCGAGAAACTGGAAACAGGCAGATCAGCCTCGTCCAGCGGACCGTCTTCGATCTCGTCACCGTTCCCCTCCAAGCCCTCGGGCACTTCATCCATGAAGGGCCGAGGCCTCCGTCCTCGGAACTTCTTGAGTCGGTTGACGGATACAGGCACGACTCGGTCGGGGTGCGAGGGTATCGCAATCCTGCAAGTGTTGTCGCCCACCTTCTCAACTACTCGGCAAGGCCCGTGCCATGAGAACGACAATTTCTTCGTGTGCACTTCTCCTCGCTTGGTCCTGAGCACCTGATAAACCCAGACCGGGTCATCTACTGCAAACTCCACAGCGACTTGACGGTCCAGTCTCTTTTCATGGCGGTCCTGCGCCTTCAGCAACTGTCGCTCCACGAGGTGTCTGGAGTCGCGCAAGGATCGGAACCGTTCACGCCTATATCGGGCCACTTTGTTGCTCTTCCACTTGGTGCCCAAGTTCAGGAATGCCACATCCAGCGGCAACGCCGGGTCACGTCCGTATAGTGAGAAGAAAGGAGTGTCACCGAGAGCCTCGTGATACGATGTCCTGTACGCAAACAACACCCGTTGCAGGTAGAGGTCCCAGTCCGTCTGAGCATCGCTCACATGCATCCGTAGCATCCCAATTAATATACCATTAAACCGTTCGACTAGACCTTGCGTTTGAGGATGGTACGCTGACCCAAACAGCTTCTTGATCCCCAAAGTCTGATAGAATGACTTGGCCACCTCAGACGTGAAGTTCGACCCGTTGTCGCTCAGCAGTCGCGACGGCACTCCGTGCCAAGCGACCACTCCGTTCGCCATAGTATCCACGAAAGTTACCGCATCCAAACGTTCTACTGCAAAGGCTTCCGCCCACCGCGTGAAGTAGTCTACGAACACGAGGATGTACAGGTGACCTCTCCCAGTCAAGGGCAAAGGTCCTATAGCATCGACCACTAGCAGTGAAAACGGACCAGCCAGGTCAGCCACCGGCATGCGTTGCATGAGTCCAGAACGCCACGGTCGCGGTCCTTTCCCGCCGCTACACTCGCTGCAGGTGCGGACGTACTCTTCAACATCTTTCGTCCAGCCTGGCCAAAAGGCATGCCGTCTAACCTTCTCCGTCGTCTTCGTCAGTCCCATGTGAGACGACAGCACGTCCTTGTGACAGAAATGCAGCACCGTTTCCACGTATGTCAAGGGCACGACGGGGACTGAGACCGAGCGAGCAGGGCCGGCTCGAGCCGCCAAGTTTACGCGACGCAAGAGCATCCCTTCTTGGACGGAGTACCTGGGTCCCATCCGCACCAATCGCGCTCGCAGGTACGGATCCAGCGGCAACGCTCCGTCCAGCAAGAAGGCCACCAGCGCCTTGATCCACGGCACCTCTAACTGTTCACTCACGAACTGTTCACGATCAAGGCTAAACTGGTCGACGGGTGACGGGGCGACCGTCCGACTTCTTCTCTGACAGGATCCTCGCGTAATCCAACCGGCCCAGGGTCGTCAACGTGCCCATTGGCCGGGTCACCAGCAGCTCTGTCGGCGTATTCAACTTCTTCGTCCGTCTCGGGACTCGAATGCTCCCCGACTGAAGACGGACCCACGTCGTCGTCGTGTGGATTCAGTAGGTCGTTCATAGTCAGCGCCGCCACTTTGCCCACTGGTAGCCGAGAGAGACCGTCCACATGCCCCATAGCCGTACCGGGCTTATGGTGTACCTTGAACTGCAGACTCGACAGCTCCATGGCCCACCGGGCCATTTTAGCGTTCGAAGTCCGATTGCCGGGACTGAAGACCCACGTAAGCGCTTGGTGGTCCGTGTACACGTCGAACTCGCGCTTGTCGAGATAACTCCGAAACTTACGCGTCGCCCAGACGACGCCCCAGCACTCAATCTCCGAAATCCCATCCTGGTTGTTAATTTAATTCTTCTGCGAACCGGTCAACAACTTGCTGGCGTAAGCCACTACACGGTCACGGCCATCAACTTCCTGCATCAGACAAGTGCCGACGGCGTACCGGGAGGAGTCCACAAACAACTTGAATCGCCTCCGGCCGTCCGGATAGGCCAGGATAGGAGGCTTCATAAGAGCTCTTTTCAGCTGCCGAAACGAAGCCTCGCAGTCCTCGTTCCACTCAAACGGAGCATCCTTCGCTTTCAGTCTCTCCAGAGGCGCCGATATCGCCGCATATCCAGGGATGTACCTCCGGAAATAGCTCGTCAGGCCCAAGAACGACCGAATCTCGTGCAGGTCCCTCGGCGGCCGGATGTTCATCACCGCTTTCACTTTCTCAGGGCTCGGTAGAATGCCGGCCGGCGTCACAATGTGACCCAAGAATGCCACCTGACTCCGCCCCCAATGACACTTCTTCATCTTGAGCTTGAATCCCGCCTCACGGAACCGAGTCAGCACCTGACGGACACGCACTAGGTGCGTAGGGAAATCCTTGCTGAAGATCACACAGTCATCCAGGTACACCAAGCACACTCGCCACTTCAGGTCCACTAAGACGGTCTCCATCAACCGTTCGAACGCCGGCACCGCATTACAGAGTCCAAACGGCATCACCAGCCACTCGTACAGGCCAAACTTACACGTGAACGCCGTCTTGGCCACGCTGCCCTCGTCCATCGGCACGTTCCAGTAACCGGACGCGATGTCCATCGTAGAGAAGATCTGAGCACCTCCTAATACATCCAGGATATCGTCAATCAGTGGCATAGGATAGCAATCCTTCACCGTCACAGCATTAAGCTTCCGGTAATCAATACAAAAGCAAATTCCTCCGTCCGGCTTCCGGATCATCAGGACGGGACTAGCCCACGGACTGTTCGACGGCCTGATCAACCCGAGATCCAGGTATTGCTGCACTTCAGCCTCCATGACTTCCCCTTCCGCCATCGACACACGGTAGGGCGGCTGGCTTATTATCCCCGGTGTCTATCTCAAACTTGAGTCGATCTGTCCTCCCTGGTTTTATGGATGACGTGACGAATAAGTCGTCGAAGCCGATCAGCTCCTCGCGGAACAGTTCAATCGGTTCGTCCGTCAACTTGGACTGTGAGAACCCGCCTCGCCCTTCTCTTCCTTGTCGGGCGGCACCGTCGGCTCGGGGCTCTCGATCTTCTCGAGCTCCACTAACTCAACGTTCCCCGAGGCCGACGACGCCTTCGCTTCTTGGGACTCCGTCGACTCGACCGCCGCGCCGGTAGGCACGGAAGGCGAAAGAGGGCCAAACGCCGACTCGGGAATCACGGACACGCAAGCGACCGTGGAGCCCTTCTTGACCCAACTCACGTCGGACGACGCATTGCACACCTCGACTAGGACCTGGCCGTTTTCCACCATGCACAAGGTCCGCGCGACACACAGAGTAGGCGAGAGACCAACAGTGCTTTCCACCAGGACCGTAGTCTTGTCAGCAGCGTCGCCGACGACGTTGGCCATCACTAGAGCTTGTCCTAGCGGAGGCAGGCGTATCGAGGCGGCCATCTGAGCCATGTAGGCGTCCTGCACCACCGTGTACCCGAGCGGTAGCTCCTCACCGGTACCCTTGAGCGTCATCCTTCGTTCGCCGACATCGATCACCGCCCCAAAAGCACCCAAGGCGTCCACCCCCAAAATGGCGTCGACGTGCAACTTGTCAGCTATCAGCACACTAAGGGAGACCTCCACAGTTCCCAGTCGCAGTGAGAGACCGATCCATCCCCGTATCTTGAGAGGGTGTCCCGACGAGCTCTTGACTTAGCCGCCGTACGGCTCCAGCGTCTCCTGGGACCGGCCCAATCGCTTGAATACTCGACTGTCCACGAGACTCAGAGTCGCACCAGTGTCGGCCAGCATCTGAGACGGTAAGCACTCAATGTACCCACTCGAGAGTGCCTCAAAGATTTCAACGGCGCACACGACTTGCCGGCCATCCTCGACCACGACATGGACATCGGCTCTTCCGTCACGTGGGAGACGCCAAACCCACCAGGCAGCTCCACGGTAACTACTTCCACCAAGCCGGTCTTCGGCACCTCGTAACGACCCTCGGTGACGGCCGCACCACCTCCACGTAGTGGGAGGCGTCGTCTTCGTCCTTGGGATAGAACAGCAGCTCGCACAACCCAGCCGTTGGCTCGAAGAGCGTAGAGACATCCATCCGCCGGGCCGCTCTCCGCCGCTCACGGCGTCGTGCCGACGAATTCCTCCCCCTTTAGCCCGCAGGAGGAGCTTGGTCCAGACGAGAGCCCCTTCCACCTCTAAGTACGCTATGAGGTATGTCTCTAAACGTCCCCCACGGTATCCCGCTCTTAGTAAATCCAGCTGCCCCCCTTTCGGCGAGAGCACGGAGACGCTGCCAATCCGCAGTAGGCGCCTTGTCCCACCTAGGCTGAACTCCGTCACTCGTAGGTCCGTCTTCGCCGGGCGTCGACGCCGTCGCGCTACCAGCCTCCAAGCACTCTTTCAACCAGCGATAAGCGGCGGTACGCGCCGCCGCACGTACGCCTCGACGATCAACTACCGGAGAACTGTCACCAGGGCGTGAAAGTCTTCCGTCTTCTCCTCCAGCATCAGTTTCGACGGCGGGCAACAGGATGTTGGCACAGACGTCGTCCTCACCTCGATCCTCCACTCGTCGGGGAGTCTCACGGCCCTCGTTCAGCTTCTCCGACGGCGACGACCTTCTTAGGGTAGTAATAACCGTACGCACAGCATTTACTACGGGCGTCTTGAAGTCTCGATTGGCCCGCTTGGCCTCCTCGGTCGTCTCCAACGTCTTCCGGAACCAGTCTTGCCAGTGCTCCGGCGATGCAAGCTCTCCAGGGAAGGCACGGCGAGTTCGCTCCAAGACCTCGGGCGAGATGTTCAACAACCGAGACAACTCCGCTATCGAAGGATCCCTTACGGCCTCAGTGTTTAGCCGCACACGCTCCAATACAACGGCTTCGTCCAACGGGTACAAACGGTCTTCTAACTCCTTGTCATATTCTTCACTTTCCGTATTAACTTTCGTGCCAGCTAAAACCGTAGCCTCTTGGCCGGGCTCACACTCCTCCATGGCGTCCAGTTCCGCATCCGTGAAGATACAGCCAGTTTCAGTTTGCTCGATCTCCTTGCTCGGTTTGGCATCCTCGTCCGTGTCAGCCTCCTTGTTCCTGTACGTCACAGCGGCGCTAGGTCCATCAGCACTGCTTACCCCTTCCGCACGCATCCTTCGTTCCGGCCGCGTCTTCTGCCCCACAGGCAGACTCTCCACAGGAACCGTGACGCCGTCGACAGCGACGGTAGTTCCCACCGTAGAAGCCACCTTGGATAGATCCATGGCTACCTTCTCACACCGTTCCGGGGCGTCGTTCACCACCACAAGGTTTCCCTCTTCTTCCGTGCCTACTATCCGGATAACCCTCTTTTCCTTCGACTTTTTCTCCTTTTCCTTCGTCTTCTTCTCTTTCTGCAGCACAACAGCCACCGCGCTGTCCTCTTTCCCCGTCACTGCTACCTCTCCATCAACGTCCACTGTAACGGCCTTGTCTCCTCCATCCTTCACTCGGCCGCCACTCGAGTCATCCACTTGACCAGAGGAAGGAGTGACTCGTTCTTCCCCTCCCTCACGCTCCCGGCATTGACGAGAAGCTTCGGCCGTCGACGCCTTCAGAGTCGTGGCCAATCCCTTCAGAGTAGCGATCTCGGGACACTGAGAGACACTATGACCGATCTGGTGGCAGTAGAAACACCGCATCGTCGAGTTTCCTCCTCCGTTTCCACCGCTAGGCGGGCCACGGGCCCCGGTATACGGCATCTCACACTCAGCCACAATATGACCGTAGTGGTTACACCGTCGGTAAGTCATCGGGTGGCGCGAACACGTCACGCGAGTGTGACCCTTGTAGTCGCATCGGCCACAGACAGGTTCTCCTTCTTGCGTGTGGGAATCCTCCGCCATCTTGATGCCTCGACGGGCACGATTACCTCCGAACGGACCAGCTCCACCAGCGGGAGGGAGCTGTCCGTGGCCTCCGGAGCTCGGCACCACCGCCGATACAGTAGGCACCGCAGCCGGCGGCACGGACGGCAAATCTTCCATCACCTGGTGTTGCCATTCCTGCTGCTGCAACAGGAAGTCGTCCAGCTTCTGGGTTAGAGCGTTCACAGTCGCCGTGTGACTATCAGTCCTCGCCCGCGACTCGTCAGGAAATTCGTCGTCTTCCTCCACAGGACGATGCATGTCCTTAAACATTAGCCACTCGCACGCCTCCGGAATATCTCGAGCCGGGCTTGAATCTAGAGCAGCCAGCATCCTCTTGTTCTTCAGGCCACGACGGAACAGCTGATATTCATTTTAGGGTTCGGATAGTCGAGGGAGTCGCACAGATCCGTGACTCGGTCTCCCCATTCCTCCACAGACTCGCCACGTTCACGCTTAGTGGAGTACAGTCTCTCCCAGAGCTCGTCAGCCGTCCTGCTGAGGAACCGGTTGTGGAAACGCACCTTCAGCGTCGCGAACGACTTGATGCTGGAGTTGCTCCACCATCTTTCGGCCTCACGTCCCTTCAGCTTCTGTCGGAAAACCAACAGTCGCTCTCTGTCTGGCAACCGGTCAGTGTGGTCCTCGAACAGCTCCCAGAAGTCGCGCGCCTTCTCCACCGTAGCCGTGTCCGAGTAGAGCATCGGCAGCACCTTCATCACAGTCGACATCTTCGTGGTCCAGTCTTCACGCCTCGGCAGGCGTGACGGCCCAGGCAGGGCCCGGACCGGTGGTCGAACACCAGCACGCGGAGGGGCCTGCGGACCTCGCGGCACCACTGCCGAACGCGGCGGAACGCCCGGGGCGCTCCCTACTAGTCCCGACCAAGCAGGGCGCGGACCAGTCCTACGTATTCCAGGCGGAGCAGGATGCGTCCGGGTCGCCGCGTTATTCTGACCTCCCGTAGCAGCAGTAGCCGTCCGAGCAGTACCCGTCCCAGGCACGCTCGGTCCCGTGGTTCTGTAAGGGGCCACCGGATTGGCAGCGATCGTCTTCTTAACAGCGACAGGCGGAGCCTCGTAAGGCTGTTGGGGCACGGACGCCGTGTACGCGAACACCGTGTTGTCCGAGGGTGCGAACCCCTTGGACGTCCAGCTCCAGTCAAACGCCGGCCGGTCCCAGCGGCGCTCCTCGGTTCCAGTGTACTGCGGAATGAATCCACTGGGGCTCTTCTTCTTGGCCGGTTCCCAATTCTCGACGGAAGGCTCGTCCTCCTCGTACTGGCCGAACACTTCCCAGCTGCCGTGCTCATAGGCAAGTTGGTAGTCGTCCCCAAGAGGAACGCCCTCCTCTACCAGGGGTACCTCATCCGGGTCCGGCGACACCGCCTCCGTACCGGGCGCCGGCTCCGTTTTCACCTCTCCTTCTACCTTGACCGCGTCTTTGACGCCACCCGTCATCTCCAACCGGCCTTCTCTAGCCGCCCGTAGCTCGTCGCGCGTGCTCTTACGTAGAGCGTCCCGATCAGCAGCGGTTGTCACTCCCACAGGAGCCTTCTCTTACATCATCTTCATCTTTTACATCCTCCGTC
>NW_003303685.1:51090-59548 GCF_000142945.1 Phytophthora infestans T30-4 | reverse complement strand
GGAAAATTCACGACTGACCTCTTTCCTTCTTCCTTGCGGCCCGCACTTCGTCCTCCATGGTCCTCGTTCCCGCCGTCAGGCACCGTTTCGCAATCATCGTCCACGATTTTGTACACCACGACAGCGAGGCGGTACCGCTCACCCCACCGCCTCACCGCGAAGATACACTGTCCTTCAGTAGCTCCGGTCCCCCATGACTTCCGTCCTCGACATCCACGGGGACCGTACGCTCTAGGCGCGCTTGTCCCACGGAGACCGAGGCCGGCCCACAGCTTCTCAGCGACTCCGTCGTGGCCCTGCATGGCTTCATCGAAAGCGTGGCCCACACGAATCTGGTCGGCCGTCGAAAAGTGCGGAGGAGGGTAACGGAACTCACCGTGCCTAAGACGGTGGCCGCCAGAACCACTCGTGACAGCTCGAAGAAAGCGCTGGCCGTCGATGCTCAACTCAGCAGCTTGGTCCAGGACTGGCTTTGACTCTTTGAGCTGGGGACGACGTGCACTTGCCGAGAGAGCATTGCTGCTCGTGAAAACAACGAAGGCAGAAGAAGGGAACTGCGCATTAGTCTCCTTTGATTTTAAAAAGTCGAGAGGACTTTTTGAGCTCTTGAGCTGATAGTGGTGCACGTGGCGAGTTGAAAAATGAATGATTGGCCCGCCAGCGGTTGAAAGTTTGCGAACACGGCGTTTAGGTGTATACACAGGCCAATCACTCACACATTCGTGCTGTATCTGATCGGCTCATAAATCATGCATGAATCTGGAGATAACGCTTTTTTTTGTTTTTAAAGCCATTTCCCACCTTAAGGCTTATTGTCGGGATTTTGGCATCGGTAACGCGACGGAAACACGTAAGATGTTACGCAGGTTTTTATTCAGGTGCTTTGTATGAACGCTCCACTTTTCGACCGAGAGTTCTGTTAAGACCTGTCAGCGCACTAAAGGAAAGAAACATCGAAACTTTAATTCGCTTACCGATCAAATTCAATAACGGTGATTTAATATTTAAATAACAGCAACGAAATTGAAAGCCTCAGGATATATTTGGATAGCCTATATGCAGCAATACAAAGCATCGAAACGGGTATATAATTCGATGGCCGGTTGTTTGTGATTACCTATCACTATCCACAATCTAGCTGTTAGCGTGTTTGTGTGTATTTTTCTATTTGTGCTTCTGTAGGAATTGTGATTTTGCTCGCGAGGTACGCTCGCACAACGATCTAATGTGCAATTGTATAGTGCTGTCTACAATTCTACATACGTCGGCGGCTTTACTGCTTTTCTAGTTTTCATTGCCCAGAGCTTACAAGTACACAGTTTGAAACCTTAGTATCCCACTTGTATGCGACTTTCACAACTAAACTCTAAATGTCGTATATTATGAATGCAGTAGTAATATTCGAGCACTCTACCGAACACTTTGAAAACAGGATTGCTTCATTTTTGAGTATGTGCAGACTTTTTTCCCAGTCGTAGTGTCTATACTTATTCGTCGGAGAATTGCTCGATTTCCCGCAATTATTAATAGAGCGGCAATCACTATCTAAACGATCTGAAACCTAAAAGAGCTTCGATTTGTTAGCCAATCAGAATACTCTGCGTAATACAGTATATGTGCCGACGGCGTGGATTAGGGGCGAATACGATACTGCATTGATACAGTAATCAGATTCTGATCTGAATTTTGCTGGAATCATAAACACGGATTTTTAAGTAATCATTTATTACAGTACTGTCCGTTACGTACGTAATCCGTACGGTGCAATGCACCGTGCATGCATTTTCTATTTATATACAGGTACAGTACAGTAAATGGACCAGATCCAATATTGATATCATATGGGCTTTGCCGGTTGTCTCAGTATGCCACATACAGTTGTACCGGTACACCTATAGGGGTTATCACGGTTGGAAAGAAAGTATGTTTGGTCAGCCAATTAAGTCAACCCTTCATCCGGTCCAAAACCGTTCAAAAAAGTGAAGCTGGAAATACGGGGGCTCGAATCAAACCTTCTGACATTTTTTTCACCAATCATAGCTAACCTTCGCTTGTGAGTTGCAACCTTCTACTTTTTCAAGGAAGGTTTGAGTTGAAAAAAACGGGATTTGAGGATTTGATTTGATTGGCCAGTCAAAACATTCATGAACATGTACAGTACTTTCCAACCGTCATAACCCCTAATACAGAAAGCTAATACTGTACCAGTATTGCATGTATTAAAAAGAGTGGTCCGGGTGCCGGACCACTAGATTTCTGTACTGAATCCTGACCGCATGGCTTACTTTGTGTATCACACATTTCTGTTACTGTAAACGTATAAATACGGATATGCTTATCTAAATACGATTACAGTACGACAGCATACATGTATTACTGTAATAGTTATTAACTAGCCGAGCGCCGTCGCTACGCGGTGGTAGTTGGGGTTTTATTCTTCACATTAGTTGTTTGCCCTCCCGCCTCTGCTTCGCTTCGGCGGGATAATAATTCCAAAACCTCTGAACCCCTATGGTCCTCATTTAATTTCATAAATCTGGGTTTAATCTAGACCCGCTACAAAATGCTGAGCTCCCCGTAAGGCGTGATTTTTACAAGAGACTGAGTCCCTAGCATCATACTTACCATGCTCAAAAACGATTAGTCTAGTGATCTTGACACTGTCTTTTTATTATCGTTGGCTATCACTGTCAGAATCACCTGCACTTCAAGTAGCATGTCAACAAACGCTACACAGTATGATTAGGACTAGCGTCGTGCTCGATATCATGGGCCGTTTCTGAGCCGCTATGAAACTTAGCTCGCATCAATGCAATAGTCTGTCCAGCTTGCACTAAATACCCGCGTGTACTGCCTGTTAGAGTTTGTAATTAACTGAAGATTGATCACTTCTCATAATAAACTCAATAAAAGCTAAAAAGAAACATTTTTAATGTATTGAAGTGCGTTCATTTTGTGCTGATTCGAAATTAGTCATTAGCCAGTTATGATTAAAACATTCAAATAATGCGCCTTGCTGTTGTTGGTGGTGGCGGTGTTTTTTATTGGATAGTTGAACTAAGATTCCAGGATGGTTTATATATCAGTTATACTTGAAGCTCCCTTTTTTTTATGGGATCTAATTAACCAACCATAATTTACGCATCTCAAGCTGTGTTGTTGTACTTCCGCTCCCTTTAAAACTTTATCCTACGCCCTTGTCGGCGAGACGTCCGCCAGTTTAGTAGTATTAGTTTTTGCTGTCTAAACAACTTTTAGAAAAACAAAGGCCCAGTTCAATTCGCTTATAGTAGTAATTGTCACCAGCAAATAACTCATATTATGAGCAATTTTCGCTCCATCTAAAAGTATCTATCGTTGTGGCTCAAGCGACAACGTTTTTTTTAGCGCAGCGCTGTTCTTTTGGCAGCTCAGTCAGTAACCTCACACTTAAATAAGTTATTAATATTTTTACAACAAAATAGTTGTAGTCATTATTTTAGTCGTTGCAGCTTGCAGATAATATTGTGGACACGTGCCATGCTGAAGGACATGGGTCACGATCAAGTGGGAGCGACGGAGGTTTGGGAAGACAATCAAGGTGCTATTGCACTTGCAAGCATCGCTGGGATATCACGCGAGGACCAAAGCACGTGGATATCCGTCACCACTTTTATTCGAGAGATGTGGAACGTTCCACAATTCAAGATGACCTACATCGACACGAAGCAGCAGTTAGCTGACATACTTACGAAAGCACTGGGAACAAAGTCGCTAGCGTTCCTTCAAGTATCAAGTGAAATCAAGAAGAGGAACGACGTGCAGTAGCGGTGAGTGGGAGTGTTGATATTCACCGACTTTTGCACGGTTCGGCTAACCGGCGTGACGTTCCAGGATGGACCGTTCCCAAACCGGTTAATCTGGTGGATGGCCAGGAGCACTTGACAAGAGGGCAACAAGGAGGACAACGCTAAAGTAGAAGTTGAGAGGACAGATTAAATTGACTTTAATCTACTCACTTTGGCATTTGCCTTTAACAACAACAACAGGTTAACAGCCGCAACTCTCAACTCTACCGGAGCGTTGCAAAACATGACGACGACCAAGCGCGCCGAAGTTCTTCTCGGGAGTGGGAACTATGTTCTCAATCTGAATCCGGACTTGCGACTCTCGCAAGGATTCTTGTCCCAAGTTGGCAAGGGACTTGCTCTCATGCGAGTTGATCTCATCCGGAACAGTCCCATCAAGGCTGAAACGGGAGAAAAGGACAAGAAAAATACAGATTCGCCACGGCTGAAGCGAATGCGTGATATCCCAGGACTCTCAGAATTGTACTCAAGCTCTGAAGACGCGGTGGATTCTACACTGGTGGTGGCTAGATGCTTAACAGAAGACGAGGGCAGTCGACATGCACTCTTAAACAGTGATATCAACTTGTCCACATCTGAAGGTAGTCTCCGGTCAGTATCAAATGCTTCCGTGTGACTTTCATCACTGCTTGCGTCATGTCGCCCGTTGTATGACTGGAGCTTCTTGATGATCGATTCAATGTGGTAGTCGTAAAGCGCTTCGTCCATAAAAGTCTCCACGACCTGACTCAGCTCTTTCGTATGGATAGAGCCACGGATCCACAATTTTCACTGGGAGTACAATATGCCCATGACGCTAGCCAAGAAGGGCCTGCTTGCGCATATTCAAGCCGTCAAGCCGGAGAACGAGATCACCGAGGCGTGGCTCGTCAATGATGCCAAGGCGCTCGGCATCATCGCTCAGAGAGTACCCCAGCATCAGACCAAGATTCGGTCGGTCACTCGCTCCATAAAAGCTTGGGGAACGCTGCGAGAGTTCTACAACCGCGCCACGCTCCACAACCGTTTGACGATGACGCGTCGCCTCCACGAGTTCAAGATGGAGAGTGGATCGACTATGGCCAAGCATCTGGATGCGTTTGACGAGCTGACCGTTGCAGCGGCTGGGAGAGCCCATGGACGAGGCACGCCAGCTGATGGTGGTGCTGAGCCTCCCCGTTGAGTACGAGCTCATTTCGATTATCGTGGAGAACGCCAAGGGTGTGACACTCATCGAGGCCAAGGAAAAGCTGTTGAAGGAGTATGAGCGACTCGAGAAGAGGGAGACCACAGAGAAAGCGTTCCAATTGAATGGGAACGCAGGCAAGCTCCGGAACGGCCGCGGGAACGGTCGAAAATGGAACGGTCCGAAACGGAACGTTGGTTTTAAGGGCAAGTGTTTCAGCTGTGACCAAGTGGATCACGTGAAGCGGGACTGTCCTGCTGCGAAGAAGAGCAGTCATGACGATGCAGTGTTTGTAGCTGGTGGGGAACGCTCAGCCGGGTGGCTGATTGATAGTGGTGCGACGTCGCACATGACCCCTCACCGGAACGACCTATTTGGGTACGAGGCACTAGACAGTGGCATTAACGTGACGATTGCAGATGGTAAGAAGCCGCGCGTCGCAGGAGCTGGAACGGTCAAGCTGACTGGTTTGGACGGTAAACGCATCCGAATGGTGGACGTGCTCCACATTCCGGGGCTCGATAGACGGTTATTGTCGGCCGGGCAGTTCGCGGAACGAGGCATGAGCGTGGAGTTCCAGCGTTCCAGTTGTGTAATTTGGGGACGAAAAGCTGCAATAGCGTCAGAGAAGAAGGTCGGTAAGGCGTTCCTGCTGGACTGTCAACAGGAGGAGGCACACTTCGTGCAATACGCCGGTCCTGACAGCGAGTGGGAGCTTTGGCGCGCTCGCATGGGTCACCCTAACAAGGACGCGCTGACAAAGACTCAACGTTTCACAATTGGTATCCCACATGTGAAAAATGGGAACGAGACTTTGTACGGTGGATGTATGAAGGGAAAGCAGACCGTGACGACGTTCCGGTCACGATCGCTAACGAGAACGACGCGTGTGTTGGAGCTAGTACACACGGACGTAATGGGTCCAATGAGAACGATCTCAAAGGGTGGTGCCAAATATGTTCTGACGTTCGTAGACTACTCAAGGTTTGTCGCTGCGTACTTTATGAAGAGCAAGCGCGAGGAGGGCAGTAAATTGAAGGAGTTCAAGGCATTGTACGAAAACCAGTGGGGGGCATCTAAAATGTCTACGTTCCAATAATGGAACGGAATTCGTGAACAAGACAGTTTTGGAACTATGCCAACGGAACGGTATCGTGCATCAGCGTAGCGCTCCATTCAGCCCTCAGCAGAACGGTGTGGCGGAACGCATAAGCCGTACCATCATGGAAAAGGCACGAAACATGCCGCACTACAAGTCTATGTCTACGAAGTGGTGGGCGGAAGCGGTGAGTACTGCAGTGTATCTTATCAACCGTTCCACGAACACATCAAACTCGGATGTCACGCCGTACGAGTTGGTGTTCCAGGTGAAGCCACGGATGGAGCACCTACGCGTATTTGGATCACAAGGGTACGCTCAAGTGAACGATGTGAAGAGAACGAAGCTGGAGCCCAAGAGCTTCAAGTGCACGTTCCTCGGGTACGCTGAGAACGTAAAAGGATATCGTGTGTACGACATGGATGCGTCAAAGGTCAAGGCGACACGGTCGGTCAAGCTGGACGGGCGTGAGGTGGGCGGAATCTATGACACGCAGTCGCCAACTTCAGGAATTGACATCCATGTGACGAGGAGCGATGATACGATCGTTCCAATATCGGAAGTAAAATGTCAGCCTGCTCAGGATGAGCTGATGAAAGAAACAGAGGAGCCTGCTCAAGACATTGAGATGGACGACCTTGAACCGGAACGGAATGCAGAAATACAACAGCTACCCGCGCCGGAGGAACCCAGGTTAAATGGGTTGGATTTGGCAACGCTCCATTCACAGCCTCCATCGTTCCATGAGGACCGGATCATCTTCCATCCTGAAACGGAACGATCTACTCGTCCTCGTGAACCGTTATTTCGGCTTGGGAACAGTGCCGATGAAGATGTGGAGCGTGAAAGTGATGGACCGCCATCTCCTAAGCGTGCCAGAATCGACGATGGTTTGCTCGCAGAGGCAGTGTTGGCGTACGCGGCCCACATTGGTGGCGTTTCAGATACGCCTGACACATACGCAGAAGCTATTGCCAGTGATGAAACAGGAGAGTGGCGTCGAGCTATGCAGTCAGAGCTGAATTCGCATTCCCGTAACGGAACATGGACGCTCGTTCCACGTGGAATGGCAACTCGCTCCATTGGATGTCGATGGGTGTTCACGAAGAAGCGTGACGAGAACGGCCCGGTTATATGTTACAAGGACGCCCTGAAGAGCGCATTCAAGATGAAAGAGCTTGGCGAGGCCAAACCATTCTGGAAATAGAGATTGACCACGATATAGAATGTGGAACGTTGATGATAAAGAAAACTCGGTACATTGACGACATTGTGGAACGATTCAATCAACGGAGCGCCAAGATGGTGGAGTACCCTTGTGCAGCAAATCTAAAATTTTGCCAAGATGATGTCACCGACTACGGAAAAGGAACGTACTGAAATGCGGTCACGACCGTATCGTTCCTTAATCGGGTGCCTCATGTACATCACAACCTGCACTCGGCCGGACATTGCCTACGTTGTCACGCAGTTGTCACGCTTCCTAGAGAATCCTGGAACGCAACACTGGAAGGCAGCAATTCGTGTTCTGCAGTACTTGAAGTCCACTCGCCATTATGGTATCGTATACAAAAGTGGAACGAGTGGATACGGAACGCAAGCTGTCAACGCAGAAGCGTTTACGGACGCAGACTAGGGAAGCAACATTGACGACAGACGTTCAGTGGATGGCGTCATGGTCATGATTGGGAACGCTCCGGTGGTGTTTAAGTTCAAGTACCAAAGGACGGCTGCGCTTAGCTCAGCGGAAGCAGAGTACATGGCACTAAACCTTTGTACTGAAGAGGTACTGTGGACACGTGTCATGCTGAAGGACATGGGTCACGATCAAGTGGGAGCGACGGAGGTTTGGGAAGACAATCAAGGTGCTATTGCACTTGCAAGCATCGCTGGATATCACGCGAGGACCAAGCACGTGGATATCCGTCACCACTTTATTCGAGAGAATGTGGAACGTTCCACAATCAAGATGGCCTACATCGACACGAAGCAGCAGTTAGCTGACATGCTTACGGAAGTACTGGGAACAAAGTCGCTAGCATTCCTTCAAGTAGCAAGTGGAATCAAGAAGAGGAACGACGTGCAGTAGCGGTGAGTGGGAGTGTTGATATTCACCGACGCTGCACGGTTCAGCTAACCGGCGTGACGTTCAAGGATGGACCGTTCCCAAACCGGTTAATCTGGTGAGAGTAGAAGTTTAGAGGACAGTGTTAATTGACTTTATCTACTCACTCCGGCATTTGCCTTTAACAACAACTACAAGTACAGAGTATTACGTTTACTAATTACATGGCCTCGGCAACACGCATTCCTACGTTTTCGCTAAGCACCTCGCAGCATTGGGAA
>NW_003303685.1:40633-50137 GCF_000142945.1 Phytophthora infestans T30-4 | reverse complement strand
AAAAATGGGATAGGCACCTGATATTCCCCAATCCACGGGATGCAACCAACACGCAGGCCCACCACCATCATAGCAGCGGAAAGGCTAGCGGTCCTGGATGCATGTGAGCAGTGTGGTGATATCTGCCGTTATAAAAGCATTCGGTAGCGGCATAGATGAGTATGCGCACGAACAGCGGCGCAAGCTTATCTCTCAGTACGTGAGCGGAGTTAAGTGAGGAGACGGTAAAAGCGGGCTACAAAAAAACGGACTCGTCATAGAGAAGTAAAGGTGGTAGCAAGTGCGATGATTGCTGAACTAGCTAGCCTTAGCCTTGTAGACGGTAGAATAGGTGCTGTTAGTGACGAGCACGACACAATTAAAAGCAGTCCGCTCTGCGATGAGCTACTCAATTAATTCACGTACGTTTTATGATTTACGACGCGCGGCAGACATTACTGTTTATACACAATTTTCCTATCCAAATGTAGCCAAACATGACTGTCAGTAAAAAGCGGAGGAAGCCGGTACGTACACTGTGAACCACATGTATTTACTGATGTAAGCTACACAATCCCGTTTTAACCAATTAGAGCCGCCTTCGCTCCGCTCGACAGCCAATGCGAAAGCTCAAAAATATGAGCGTTTCGTGTGACAGACGGACGGACGGACACCGTGCTTGCCTTGATAATGTAGGACTAGCCGGGCACCGCCGCCTTGATAATGTAGGGCTAGCCGGGCACCGCCGCTACGCGGCGGAGTGGGATGGTTTGTTGGAGATGTGGTGGCCGCCAATTTAAGTGCTTCACGGTGTCGCGTGCTTCGTAAAAGTCGCTCACTCCAGTACGTCGTGGCTTCGTTTACTTAACCACTTACATTTCTGTAGTATCATGTAGACCTGTGTAATATCGCGGTTTGGTACGCTTCCGTTACCCCGTACTACAGATTGGATGTCAGGGTTCTTCAATGGCCCCCGCTCTTTCGTGTTCTTCCTGGCATCGTGGCTCCCTGCTTATCCGTGAGCCATGCTACTTAGTGCTTATGCTCCCTCTCTTTGGGTTCATACGACTTCTTTCGTGGCTGCTAACGTTTCCCTGTTCTCGAATGTTTACGTGAGTTGCACCGGTTTCGTGGTACATAGACTTTCGTGACCGTTGGCCTCCCACCGCCGGTACTCTTGCTGACGGGTCCTTTTCCGGTGCTTGGTACCCCCACGCAGTCGTGCTGTTCCGTCGACCGTGTATCGTGTATCGAGTGTCGTGGCTCGGTGAGATACGGCTCTTTCCTGGTATCGTGTTCCAGTGCTCGGTGATTTCCCGCTTATGCTCTCCCGTGGCTTCGTGCTTAATCCGTTGACAGTGCTCCAGGTTTTACCGTGGTGTTATTGGAGATTTTTTAGGACACGCTTACCGCTACGTGTTCCACCGTGGCTTTGAGCTTGTGTGCTCTTTCGTAGCCCGTGCTTTTCAACATGTCAGGGTGTCATTATTTCAATTACCTTACGTCATCCGTACGCTCCCCTCATGTTCTTCCCATTCCAAGTTTTCATTGTAGCTTGCTTGTCCGTGGTTCGTGCTTTTTGGAATCACTAGCGCCTTCAATGATTTAGTCCTCTTTCAACGTTCGTGGTCTTCCGTGCTGCATATCGCTCCTTCTATCCTATCGTGTATATAGTCTGCTTCGGTGCTCTTCCGTGTTATGTGTTCTTGTTTAATTACGTGTCTCCGCGCTAACTTAATCACAAACACGGCTCCCAGAGCATTGAATGTACGCTACGTAACATGTTGGAAAGTGCGCACAGCCTCTAAGAGTCGTACACTACGCACACAAATACAAAGGAAGACGAAATTCTTCGCGGTGGCGGAGTGGTGTGTGTGGGTGTAGAGAGCTCATATAGTCACATTTAAAAGTTTATAGTAGCTAATAATACTTATAAAATTGTGTATTTGTATCTAACGAAAATACATATAGCTACATGTACTACTACTACAAAATATTGCAAGAAAAAATTTGAAAGATATAAAGCAACGTACTATGCAAAAAAATCGAGTTAGTACAATTAATATAAAAGTACTCACAAATCTAAAAATATCATTTTGCTAGCTATAAGTACTAAGATAATTATTTAAAACGAAATGTGCGTCACTAGGTTCTACAAATGTTATTACCAGCTCATAAGAGCATATAATACGTGTGTACACGTCGGCGAAGTCTATTAATGCAAACAAACCCGCACACACGCCACGGCCTTTGCGTGGCGCAGCTGAAAATGGAACAAAATGAAATTTTATTGGTGCATTTAAGTACGATATGTAGACCACATACATTGTGTACATCACATAGTTTCAATTTTGGGTAATCGACGCCACCTTCGCTTCGCTCGGCAGCCAGTAGAACGCCCGTAATTGCGCAGCATTAATTAACCCTAGCCGCGGACAGAGTGACAGACAACACACTCCACTTGGGGGGGTGGGGGGGGGGGGTCTAGCGCTCTGGGCGCCTGCTCCTCGGGCGCTAGGGCATGGTTGGTTGGTGTAAAGAGGGCGGACCACCTCCGCTGCGCTGGGCTTAGCTTTTTTTACTCGAAACAAAACTACATATGATATATTCCGTGTTCTACTACTTTTGCTTTAAAAAATCACTGTACACAATCCTTAGTGCTCACATGCTCTGCCTCACCAACCGCCTCTCCACATATATATTGCCAGCTCATACAACATCACATATTGCTATGTATATCTGGCAACTGGCTGTTACAGATGGATAAGTGCAGCGGGGCTGCCGTAGCTTTAGCGTCAGAGGAAGAAGTTCGACTCAAAGAGTCACTAATACTAAGTTCCTTATCCAAAGGACACTTACAGCCCAAGACCAGGGCTCAAAGTTAATACCTTAACTTTTATGCTTCAAAACGAGAAGTGTTTTATTTACTATTATTGCGGCCAAGCCGCCTAGGGGTAAATGTATCTCTTTAACTATCTAGCATAGTTAAACCTAATCAAATGCATAACGTGTGGATTCAGCCAACGTACTGAGAGACCTTGTTAACTCTCCAACTTATGTACTGAGAGTTTGTTAACTCTCCGGGTACTTCGTACCCCTGTGTGCTCCACATCATGTAACCCCGTTACACTCTCCCTCACTAAGATGAGAGCATTCCGTTCTCGAACTTTCCTCAGCGAGGTCACGTCTTGTCAAGACGACGGAGGTCACTAGACCTCACCTCTGTGTTCTGCAGCTCCACGAGCTCACAAACGCGTTCGCATCCTTGATGCCTGGCACTTCCACTCCGATTCACGGCCCAACGTCTCCAGCGCGTCGCGCCGCCCCTGCCTCGTCGGCCCCAGACCCCCAACTGCACTCCGCAACTGCTTCAAGAGCATCTTCGTCTCTTTCGGTGGCACAGTACCACCAAGAGTATCGCCGTCGCCACGGTCAACGCTCCATAAGCCGTCAACAAGAAGAGAGCAAAGCTCGAAGCTCGTCAGAGCCGCGGGCGCCGCCCAGAGGGAACGATGTTCGGTTCTCGGAACTCGAAGAGGGCGAAGTTGATTACGACGAGCCCATGGGTAGTGAGGATCACTCCAACCCAACCTCTCCGAGGTCGCACACTGGTGCCGCGTCTTCCCCAGCTTCCTCTGTGAGGTCTAGCCGCTCAACGGCGCAATCTCAAACAAGAAGAGACCTGCGGACACCGCATCCGCTCTCTGAACGTTCGAATCCGATTCGCTCGCTGCGCGATGCGCCACCGCTATCGTCGCGGTATGACGAGGAAGATCGATACGATCACAACGTCATTACGAATGACCTGGACGAGGCCCAAGGCCGTCAGTTGTCCAATGAGCAGAGCTCGCAGTCGTTCCGACCTGTGGTCCGACCACTTGTTCTAACGTCACGCCGTGACGGAACCCTGCCGCGGAACCCTGCCGATGCGGCCCGCCTCGCGGCGCAGCAGCCGCTGAACACGTACACGTGTGGGCCTGCGGCCTCGACTGCTGATGAGCAAGTGCAGCGGCACCGGCTCCGAGAGCGATATCTGACTCCACAAGTCACAACTCCTCGGGAGTATCAGGCGCGCCTGCAGATGCAGCTCAACCGCCAACCGGTTCCCTCTATGCGAACCATTCCGGTTGTTCTCAACCCTGGGGAATCCCAGCGTGCTTATGAAGCACAATAATGAAGCTGGGTGGAGGGAGCTCAACGGCTCCCGAGCAAGTTTCTCTGAAACTGATATTCGTCTTGAGTGACGTTTGCGCTTAGACTTCGCGAAGTCGAAAGCACGTCGACGAACACTGGGACCCCGTCCCCATCACCTCGAGGCGTCACCACCTCTTGCTCATGCTGCGAGCGCCGCTCATTCCAATGAGCCGGCTGCTACAGCCACTGGTCGGAGCTTGAGCTCAGCCACCGACCTGTCATCCCCGCGTTTAGCGGCGGGAAGCGCTCGGCGCCTGACGACGCGGTAGTACGCCGTAACGGCGGGGCAGTGAGTGTGCCCGATCAAAAGCGTCGACGACGTCAGGGCAGTCCTGCCGGAGGACAACCTCAAACTCCCAAGACTTTTGTGAGTGAGGATAACCCCTCCATTTCACAAGGTACTGAGTACGACCCTGGCGCCTGCACCTCGCCACCAGGCGCTCCACATGGAAGTGGAGCTCGCCGTGCTCGTCGAGCAGAGCAGGAGGAGGCCGAGCCTCAGCTGGACTCTCGCGTCGCGAGTCGCAGCGACGTGTTCGTGCTGGAGCAGCGTGTGGGTTCTCTGAACCAGTATCTCCATGATACGACTGACTCTCTGAGTCGCCTTGCAGATGGTCTCGATGAGACGAACCACCGCGTGGACTGGTTTGAATAACCACAGTCGGTTCAGAACCGAGTCGCAGACCTGGAGCGTCAAGTCGCTCAGCTGCAAGGTCAGATCGACTTGCTGTTGCGTCTTGTGGCCCCGCCACCTGCTGTCGCTCAGCCCGCCGCGGTTCGGCCTCCCGCTGTTGCGCAGCCTGTCGTGGCCCAGCCACCGTTGGCGCCAACGCCTCCGCGCTCACCTGAGCAGGGTTTTGATACTACTTGAGTAAGCCAACGTAGAAGACTGGATGCGTGCGCATATTCTTCGGAAGGTTAAGCGTATACGCTAGGCCCTTCTTGGCCACGACCTTGAACGGTCCTATGAACCGTGGTCTCAATTTTGTCTTAAAGACTGCAGACACTGCATGAGTAGGTAGGTTTTTTGCATTTAATAAAACTTGGTCTCCGACCTCAAACCTTTCTTCATTGCGTCTGCCTTTGGCATCTGCATGTTCTTTTTGCATATCTTGGCTTTCAGTCATAGCGTCGCGTACTTGACGCATTACGCTTAGTCTCAAAGAGACAAAGTCATTGACTTGCTTGCGAACCGCAACAGGGCTGATATCAGCTAGCCGCTCGGCTATCCCTCCCCCATCAAGCCCTGAGCCACTGCGTGGCGGCGTCAGTGGGACGCGAGGGTTAACCAAGCCGTTCACATAGAACGGAGTGTACCCTGTCGAGGCGTGTACTGCATTATTTAATGCGAACTCAACGAGTGGGAGCATCTGGCTCCAGCGTTTTGGCGCCTCAGCGCATACGCTTCGGAGGATATCCTCCACAACGCAATTCACGCGTTCGGGTTTGACCATCGGTCTGCGGATGGTCCGCTGTGGACATGTCCAAACGAGTGCCAAGCACTCTGAATAGGGACGTCCCAGAACTTCGCGGTGAAGCGCGGGTCTCGATCCGAGACAATTGCCTCAGGCAAGCCATGTTGGCGAAAGACTCGGTCTAAAAACAGCAAAGCTGTACCTTCACCATCTATGGTGTCCGGCACCCCCGCTAGATGAGCCATCTTGCTCAATCGGTCTACAAAGACCACAATACCCGTGTTTCCTGCCTTGTCCTTGGAAAGGCCAAACACAAAGTCCATACTCATGGACTGCCAACATCCCTTGGGGACAGGCAAACTCGCCAATGGCGCTGCCGTGCTCGGCGCGGACTTCGTCCGTTGACACGTCTCACACGTACGTACATAGGTGCCGACCCACTTATACATCTTGGGCCACCAGTACATCGTGCTCACCGAGCCGTAGGTCTTCTCCCGACCTAAGCGCCCGCCCACGGGCGTATCATGAACCTCATAGAGGATTCGATACTTATGATCCTCATCATGAGGAACGACTACACAAGGGTTATCCTCAGAGTCGGTGCTGTAGTACAGCAGGCCGCCATCGAGCGAGTATCGATGCAGCCTCGCGCGTAAGCGCCCAGACAATTCCTTGTCAGAGTCTTTAAACTCTTCGCTTCCAAGAGCCCGTAGCAGCGCTACGCACATGTCGTCTTGTGCATACGCTCCGCGTATCAAGTCAGGCACTGACGACGTCACTGTCGTGGCATGAGCTAACTCGTAGTCCGGCCTGCGCGAGAGCGCATCGGCCACTACATTAAGCCGCCCCGGCTTGTACTTCACCTCGAAGTTATACTCGGCAAAGAAGGAAAGCCATCTTGCCATTCTCTGAGAGAGATGAGGCGACTGTGTCGCAGTGCGTAACGACGCATGATCAGAGAAGATCCCAAAAGGCTTAGAGCCTAGCAGGTGTACCCTGAATTTGACTAGAGCATACTTCATTGCAAGTAGCTCTTTGTCATGAACTGGATAGTTCTTCTCTGCAGCTTTGAGCTGGCGAGACTCGAACGCGATCACGCGTTCACGCCCTTCGGCGTCTGCTTGTAGTAACGCACAACCGATTGCAAAATCGGAGGCGTCACAGACGACGCTAAACGGACTATCCAGGTCCGGTAGCGCAAGGATCGGAGACTGGAGAAGGCTCTTGTTTACAGCCTCAAAGGCTCCGTCGTGCTCGACGTTCCAGGACCATGGTGCGTCCTTCTTAAGGGGATCTGATAATGGCCGAGCCATCTCCGCGTAGTTTGCGCTGTACTTGTGCAAGTAATTGGCTAAGCTTAGCCACTAGCGTAAGTACTTTTGGTTCTTGGGAACCGGCCAGTCCACGATGGCCTTGACTTTGGCAGGCTCTGCCCTTAAGCCGCGCTTCCCAATGAAACACCCGAGGAAAGGTATTTCCTCCGCGCCAAAGACGCACTTATCCAAGTTGGCATACAACTTATTAGTGCGCATGCACTCGAGCACCGCTCGCAAGTGGTCAATGTGGTTTCCACGTCTGACTTTCCGTGCTCAGCACGACTATGGACGAATATATCGTCAAAGTACGTTTGAGCGTACGCCCGGTGGGGACTAAACAACTGCGTCACAAGACGATTGAACGTTGCTGGTGGGTTCGACAGCCCCTGGGGCATCACCAGCCACTCCCAGAGCATACCGCTCGGAGTACTCACCGCTGTCAGCGGAATGTCGCTCGCTCTCATGAGCAATTGGTAGTAGCCATCGACCAAGTCGAGCGCGCTGTACGACGTACAGGCTACCATGTTGTTCTGCAGAACATCCTTGCGAGGTATCGGCGTTTGCGCCGAGATAGTGGCCGCATTTAGCTTGTTAAAAGCATGAACAATGCGCCACTTGCCGTTCGGCTTTCTGACACAGAACGTGGGTGTCCAGTGCGGAGACTTACTCGTACGCACCATCCCTGCCTCGTGATTCGCACGGAAGAATGCGTCAATGACGTCACACTGCTCTTTCGACAAAGGTCATTGCCTTGTTACGCAGTATTTGGTTCCAGGAACCAGGTCAATCTCATGACACACGCCTCGATCCGGCGACAGGCCCGTCGGTGGGTCTTTCGACACAACGTCTCCGTATTTCTTCACCACAGGGTAGAAGGGATCCGAAGAATCTTTTGAGGATCGCCGATCCACTTCTTGCGCTCAGCGCCTTCTTGGTGTCCTCTAGGACCGCGTCGTCCACGACGGATGAGGAGTTCAACTCCTCCTAAGGTCCCAGCAGGACCACCTCGGCTAACTCGCCTGTCTTTAAGGCTTCGCCAAACTCGTCAATGGACATCTCGTCCAGCTCTAGCAGAGCATCTGCAGCGGGCAGAGTGACAAGGCTGATGTCGCCTTCTACCTCCCCCGTCACTCCGCTCACGAGTGTGTACAGCTGTTCACAGCAATCACGTGGAGCCACACCGCTCGTCACGTTGGACACATCGTCCGACGTCGAAGACGTCACAGACGCCCTGCGTCTTCTTCTCCTCTCCCTCTGCGACCGAGCCCGGCCGGATGAGGGCGGTGTGGTGACATCTCCGTCACCACCACCGGGTGCAGCAGCACCATCACTCCTCGAAGAGGATACAGTGTCTCGCAAGACACTCGGCTGAAAGCCAAGAGGTCCTCGACCTTCACACAGTGAACTAGGTGTCACTTCACCTGCATCTTCTGGGCCACGCCCATAATGCCTCGACTCGCAGTCGACCGCGACCCTCGGGTCACGCAGCGGTAGGTCATCGACCAGATTCGTACCACTCAGTGGATTACGCGCCACTCCGCGCTCGTCCTCACCAGAACCCAGCAGTTGGTCATTGACCTGACCTGCACCGCTCAGCGGATAAAGTGCCGCACCACGTACGCCCTCAGGGCAAACAGCAACCTCGTTGCTAACAATTTTGGATATACCAATGTCCAGCACTACGGCCGCCTCGGCCTCGTGCTCGCGCCAAAAGCGCGTCTGCTTCCTAGCAGAGGTGGGTTCATGACTCACCAAAGCTCCACTAGGAGCAGAGTGCGACGCACCCAGCGTTTTCGACTTCCAGTCGATCCATGGCTCATGGCGTTCCAGCCATGCCATGCCAAGGATGAGGTCATACCTCGCATCCAGGTCTAAGACCAAACAGCGTTCCACGCTATCGAAGTTCTCAAACTTCACTCCAAGGTCGCCCGAGACCTTCGACACAGTTACCAGTGTCCCCGTCGCGAGACGGACAGAGATCGTATCTCTCGTTGGCACTTCCAGTGCCTCAGCATACAGCTGACTCCCTTCCAGGGTGGAGCGACGGGCGTAGTTGCCCGAGGCTCCCGAGTAAATCAAGACTCTCCATGGCTTTGCAAAGCCCTTCACGTTCGCTTGAACGACCAGCAAGCCCGGCTTGCACACACTCTTCTCGTAAGAGAGCTCAGCTCTCTTCGGGGCTGAGCCCCGTTGCCCTCTGTCTCTTCGAGGCCCAACAGAACTCAGTTCTTCCCAGTAGGCCGCCCCGCGCCTACTGGGAATTGCCGTTTCCCGGCGATGACCCGGAGGGTTGGCTCGCCGGAGCCACGCGCTTCTTGCGCAGAGGGCAATATGCCCTTAAGTGCTTAGTGCTATTGCACACAAAGCATCGGCGGATGCCGGCATGCTGCTCCGCAGCAAGAAGCTCCGCTTCTTCATCTTCAGCATAGCTGAGGTCCATCGGCTCTGGGCCGCTCGAAAAGCTTGCGCTACTAGCGCTCCAACCAGGTCGAGCCGACCTGAAGTTGTGCTCGGCATTTAATGCCACATTCACCGCCTCTTCGAAAGAGTTAGGGTGTACACGGAACATTTTCGGTCGAGCTGCGCTCATACGAAGTCCC
>NW_003303685.1:37176-40455 GCF_000142945.1 Phytophthora infestans T30-4 | reverse complement strand
GAAAGATGTTGCTTCAGCTGGTTCCAAGTGGGGAATAGCAGCGTCCACAGACGTGCGGCACGTTAGTGGCCATTTGCGAAGGGCGGCCTTCCAAACTTGAGATAACCAACCGCCACGCCGCTGATGCTCAGACTGGAAGCAGGGCCAATTCCATGGCCATCTCGATCTCACGGGTCAGAGGAAGAGGATTCTCTCCATTCCTTCCCCTTCGAAGGGTTTTACGCTCCCCATGGGCGCGTGTCAGTCTTCATAGACTTCTTCCCGCGTCATCGACGCCGCCGCCGTTGCGGCGCTCATCCTCTCTTGGACATGCTCCAAGAGCGCGTTCTCGTAGCGGGAGAACGATTCCAGCCTGGCAGTGACCCGCCTCTGGACCTTCCGATGCAAGATGAGCCACGCCCTCCGGGCCAAGCAAGGACATAAGCTTAGTAAGCGCGTCCTGCTGCGCCGGGGGCAAATACGCGAACACGGGGTGTTCCATCCTCGCAGAGGATATAGTCAACCGACTCAGGAGCGGGATTGACTACAAGTGCTTACAAGTGCAGCGGGACTGCCGTAGCTTTAGCGTCAGAGGAAGACGTTCGACTCAAAGAGTCACTAACTAAGTTCCTTATCCAAAGGACACTTACAGCCCAAGACCAGGGCTCAAAGTTAATACCTTAACTTTTATGCTCCAAAACCAGAAGTGTTTTATTTACTATTATTGCAGCCAAGCCGCCTAGGGGTAAATGTATCTCTTTAACTATCTAGCATAGCTAAACCTAATCAAATGCATAACGTGTGGCTTTCAGCCAACGTACTGAGAGACCTTGTTAACTCTCCAGCTTAGGTACTGAGAGTATGTTAACTCTCCATCTTATGTACTGAGAGTTTGCTAACTCTCCGGGTACTCCGTACCCCTGTGTGTTCCACATCATGTAACCCCGTTACAATAAGCATGTTATGGATCTAACTCGGATGAATATTGTTGATCGTCATTGAAAAAGTAGACATGACTGTAAATCGCTGCGAAGAGGAAGGTTTCGTCGTTACCACCAGGGTTGAAAGTGATCCGCAAGATCAACACCATCGTACCCTGGAAGACTTCTGTCGTAATTCGCGATTGGGCGCTTCGCTCCTGAATAGCACCACTCTGAGGTGCGCTTCATTGCAAACTCACTCTCTGTTTTTCAGAATGTGGGCCATTATCATTGGTGCACTGAGCCTCAACATAAATCGGAGAGAAATTCCAAAAAATAAACTTAGAGGTAGCGACCAAAACGTATTGGGATCCCACGCCATCGGGTAAATTTGGCGACAGGTAGGTATTCCTTACCATATCGTTAAGTACGACGGTCCGGTAGAACAAGTTTTATCATCTTCGCATGCATAGTATGGTGTATAACCGCTAGTATCTGCCTATATTCACCAACCATTACCGATTTCACCCCTCGATTTATCTCGCTGAGCTCATAATATCAAAATATCTCTGAAAGACCTGTACTGATGTTCGCTGACTCGATATAATTAAACAGACCGACTTTAATAATCAATTTCGCCCGTGTTCTAACTCGGGCATGATAGGGTAAGCACTGTTGACTTACTTAACGACTTATTTGCATAGCTACTGACTGAAAGATCCTTTCCAAACGGCATTTACTGGCTCCGACATGAGTGACGCTCATACGAAGCCACGTGGGCTGTAGACTGATTTTCCGGTTGTAGTGTCGTTTAAACTGGAATCGAATAGTAGCTCATGCACATTAAATGAAGAACTTTTTCTGCCTACTTATCAGCTCGGCCTGCTATATGACGTGTCGAGGCATATGTTGCAAGGTCCCAAAGACTGTATATGACACATGCTCGTGATAACCAAAACATGTACATGGGGTCAAAGTTGCTTTCTCGGTACTTTTGCGTCATGGTGCTGGCTTACCGTGCTTACGCTTCTGATGGATCAGTCTACATGACCAAGCGCGTCACTAACTGGGCACATGGCATACCGCAGCGATATGGGCAAGTTGACCGCGCGTCTTTTCTTAGTAGCGATTTAAACGCGCGCGGCGGGTACACCTTGTAGCCATCCGCGACTCAACCGAGCTCCTATATTAAGCATTATGAACAGGATACTAAAATACAGTGATGTGTACCGACACATCGACTTGCCACACCCACCTGTAAGGTCTGCGCCATCGCCCGTATGCTCGTGTCTGTGTAGACAGCAGATTATTCGTAGCTCAAAGAGCTTACTCCATGCTGTAGTTTTGATTTGTGAGCGCTCATAAGTGGAATATTTGCTGTGAGCGTTGATGGTACAGATAGTATGAATTTGCGTATGTCCAAGTGAGCGAGTGTACTTTCCATCTACGGTGACGCGCATGCAGATAGGGGCGGCCAGCTTGCAAGGGTACACATAAGATACTATGTGCTCGTTATTAAAAGAAATGCGCTACGCTCTGTAGGTGCGTCAACACTATTGGCTGCATCATTGTTAGCAAACCGTATTTGCGGCCCCAAGCCTCGCATAGTCCACCAATACACAAAATAAAAAGATAAGATAGGAAAGTGGGGGCTAAAGGTTTATTTCCCAATCACTTGCACGATTTCTGCTTCGTTTGCTCAAGGTACTTGGCGCTTCGGGTTGTCAGCTTGCGAGGGCAGCTACGCCTCTTTTTTTTCTTGGGGTACCAGTCAGGAGCCATCGCCTTCTTGGCGATTGCCAGGCTTTCCTGGCTTCGCAACTTCGGCCGAATCAGGTGGTGGGGCTTTTCCTCCCAGAACTCAACCGCTTTCGGGCCGTTCTCGCAGGCAATACAGCGCCGCACGATGTCCCGCCTGCTGATTGTACGAAACGCGTAGCCGTACTGCAGCTTCCCACAGCAGACGCAGCGCGTCTGGGGATCCGTCGTAGACCGCTGCAGGTTCAGCAGAAGCGGGTCAATATTGGCCTTGCACGTGGGCCTCGCCATGTTGCAAGCTGTGAACAAACTAATTTAACTAACCTGCGTAAGAATATTAAAGTATTCTAACGGTCATTTGCTACGGGGTGTATCTTATAAAGCGAAATATTAAATAGCGTTGTTTTATTATAACACAAACATGATATTGTTTTAACCAATAAAATACGTCAAAAGCTTAGCCAATACACGGCCATTTAATGTTGGCACTCATTATTTAACAGATATATTTTTTATTTAAAATGTTGCTAAATGATGTAATTTTTATTTTCAAAACATACTTTTAAGCATACCATGACCTTTAAATTCTCCCTCATACGGTAGGTACCATGCACGCATGCAG
>NW_003303685.1:33609-35987 GCF_000142945.1 Phytophthora infestans T30-4 | reverse complement strand
TACATTAAATGAAGTACTTTTGCGAGTCTACTTATCAGCTCGGCCTGCTATGTGATGTGACCGTGCATATATCGCAACGTCGCTAATGTCTGTATATGCGCAGGGTCGTGATAGTCTAAACCATATACATAAGGGTCCCTGTCGCTTTCTCGGTGTTTTTATATCGTGAAGCTAGCTTACAGTGCGTCCGCTTCAGATGAAATGCGTCATTATGACCAAGCGCCTCACTAACTGCGCACAGGCAAGCTGTCTGCACGTATGTTAGCAGTAGTCAACGCGATATATATGCGCGCGGCGAGTGCATCTTTATAGCCATATGCAACTCAACTGAGCTCTTATCTCGAGCATTTTGGACAGAGCAGTAGTACATCGACCTTCGACGCCCACTTGTCATGTTTGCAACACCGCACACGTGCTCGTGTCTATGTAGACAGCGACATAATTCCTCGCGCGTAGCGCTCACTCGATACGGTAGTTTCAAATTGTGAGCGCCCATTAAGGGAATATATGCTGTGAGAGCTGATGGTACAGATAGCAGGTTTTGCGTGTGTCTAAGTGAGCGAGTGTACTTTCCATCTACGCTGGCGCGTGTGCGGATAGGAACGGCCAACTTGCAGCGGCACACAGCTGATACCATGCGCTAACTATTATATGAAACGCGCTACGCTTGGTAGGTGCGTCAACACTATTGGCAACGCCATAGTCAGCTTACGATATGTGCGACCCCAAGCCTCACCATATCCGCCAGTATGAAAAAAACAAAGATAAGCGGGATACAGGTATGTGTTTTTTTTTCTCTTCAAATTACTTGCTCTTGTACTGTTTCGTTTGCTGGATGAGCTTGGCGTTTCTGGCAGTCGCCTTGTGAGGGCGAATGCTCTTCTTTTCTTTGGCGGTACCATTCAGGACCCATCGCCTTCTTGACGTTTGCCAGGCTTTCCTGGAGCCATCCGCGACTCAACCGAGCTCCTATATTAAGCATTATGAACAGGATACTAAAATACAGTGATGTGTACCGACACATCGACTTGCCACACCCACCTGTAAGGTCTGCGCCATCGTCCGTATGCTCGTGTCTGTGTAGACAGCAGATTATTCGTAGCTCAAAGAGCTTACTCCATGCTGTAGTTTTGATTTGTGAGCGCTCATAAGTGGAATATTTGCTGTGAGCGTTGATGGTAGAGATAGCATGAATTTGCGTATGTCCAAGTGAGCGAGTGTACTTTCCATCTACGGTGACGCGCATGCAGATAGGGGCGGCCAGCTTGCAAGGGTACACATAAGATACTATGTGCTCGTTATTAAAAGAAATGCGCTACGCTCTGTAGGTGCGTCAACACTATTGGCTGCATTATTGTTAGCAAACCGTATTTGCGGCCCCAAGCCTCGCATAGTCCACCAATACACAAAATAAAAAGATAAGATAGGAAAGTGGGGGCTAAAGGTTTATTTCCCAATCACTTGCACGATTTCTGCTTCGTTTGCTCAAGGTACTTGGCGCTTCGGGTTGTCAGCTTGCGAGGGCAGCTACGCCTCTTTTTTTTTTTGGGGTACCAGTCAGGAGCCATCGCCTTCTTGGCGATTGCCAGGCTTTCCTGGCTTCGCAACTGCGGCCGAATCAGGTGGTGGGGCTTTTCGGCCCAGACCCACCCGCTTTTGGGCCGTTCTCGCAGGCAATACAGCGCCGCACGATCTCCCGCCCGCTGATTGTACGAAACGCGTAACCGTACTACAGCTTCCCACAGTAGACGCAGCGCGCCCGGGAATCCGACGTAGATCGCTGCGGGGGGTCAGCAGAAGCAGGTCAATATTGGCTTTGCACATGGGCCTCGCCATGTTGCAAACTGTGAAGAAGCTTAATAATTACTGACGTGCGTAACAAATTTAGGTATCCCAGCGGATATTTACTCCTAGGTGTAATTTATTAAACAAAATAATATAAAGTATTATTATATCACAAGCATTAGGTTGTTTTAGCCAATAAAACACGTCAAAATAGTTTCCAGTACACGGCCAGTAAGTGATGTTACTCATAATTAAACAAAAACAGATTTACTTTAATTTTTGCAATCGCTTAAATAGTGCCATTTTCATCTATTTTCTTAAACCAAACATGCTTTTAAGCAATAACAATGAGTTTAAGCACTACCACGAATAATATAATATAATAATATAAAGTATTATTATATCACAAGCACTAGGTTGTTTTAGCCAATAAAACACGTCAAAATACTTTCCAGTACACGGCCAGTAAGTGATGTTACTCATAATTAAACAAAAACAGATTTACTTTAATTTTTGCAATCGCTTAAATAGTGCTATTTTCATCTATTTTTTTAAACCAAACATGCTTTTAAGCAATAACAATGAGTTTAAGC
>NW_003303685.1:27110-33509 GCF_000142945.1 Phytophthora infestans T30-4 | reverse complement strand
AACAACTTTGCAGAGCTCTTATAACTGAGTTTAATACTGTGCCCGATTTACAGTAGATACGACACGTTTTGCGTAGCTAAATGTAAGTAATCAATCATCAACGCAGCTCGCCTGGTCGTTTGCATCCAATCGATGCGTTTCGTTCGCGGCAGAAATGTTTACATCACGTCCAATCGCGAGGGCGAGAGACGGTCTGATAGTGCGACAGATCCAGGCAGTGTCGCAGGTCGACAAATAATGACCAATGCGCGCGAGTTAGTTGTGTGACGCTTTTGGATATATTTGTAATTTTGCATAGCTAGGTCGAGTCAGAAAGATAGGTGAGGTCGGTAAGATGGGAGGAAACGGTATTAGAACGGTCGGGTGTAGCCATGCAAAAAGGTAGGAAAAAGCAGCAAGAAAGGAAACGGACGGACGGATTGACAGACGGACGGACAGACAGGCTACTCGGTTAGGGAGCGGGAATACTAAATTGTCTGCAGCTTAACTTGAGTGTACCATTGTTTTAGTGTACCTTGGTGCCAGGTAAGATCGCATTTGTTCCTAGCTGTGGTGGATACGTATCATAAATTTCTTGTATGTTGCATCATGTTGTTGTCTAAAGCATTTATTTTCAACGCGGTATGCATATTATGCGTTGGTGATGGTTTAAAAGAAAGCCTCAAGGCTCAATTGCTACTAACGCAATTGCTGGTGCAGCTACTATTAGGAGCTGGGCCCTCCTGTATATTGATCGCTTGAATACCTGCGCTTGCACGAAGATGAAGACGACGTACTGAGAGGGAAACTTCCTCGATCGTGTGTTGTGCTTGTCTGAATTGAAAAACACTGTTTATTAAGAGCGTATAGGGGACATTTTCTTCTTATACGACAAGGCTTTAATCTTTTAATAGCGGTATTATGAATAACATTTAGGACACTTCTGAGCAAGCTGAATCGTTACACTGTGTACTGTGCAAATAATGCCCCCGGTCTAGATTGCGATAGGATCACTAGCGAGCGACTGTAAGCTGTCGTCATTGTGCTCGCTGGGCACTGGAGTGTGCCCTTCCACGGAGCCCACAGGAGCATCGTGAGTGCTCTCAGCCTCGTCCTCACTGCCCGTGCTGAGCTCACGTTCGTCGAGCCGAGGATTCGGACGGCTGTCTGGGGAGACCGAAGGTAACGGACTGCGGCGCTTGCTCACGAGTTTGCTCACAACCGCGTCACCAGTTGAGCCGATCGCCTCCGAGGCCACCTTGGTAGCCTCCTGGAGTGCAAAGCCTTTGCCGTGAGGCTTAGCGCTCTTGGCTTGCGCCTTTCCAGCAGCAGCCTTGGAGCGTGTCTTCGCACCGCTCTTCGCAGTGTTACGGGGCATGATAACGGTCAATGTGGAGACCAAGAAAAAGAGCGCTCAACTACTGCTCGAGGCTCTAACTGTGAAGTGAGCCTCCGCCGCGCTCATGCAGCGAAGTCGATGTATTTCAACTTTGAGAATGAAAGTTTGTGACGTACACTCCTTCATTCTGATTGGTCGGTAAACCGAACCTAAGTGTGGGAGGGGGGGTAACGGGGTACGTAGACCTAAGTGTACCCCAAGTTACATTAAGTGTGACACGTCATACTTCGGAATATATGGTACATGGTACCAGGGTCGTCCGAGGCCAGCCATTGGCAGATGACATTGCTTTTCTGTAGGCGACTTATGGTTAGCTCAAGCTTATCCTACAAATATATCTAGTTTGCAACTTAAATTAGTCACTTCGCTCCCTTTGGCAAAAAGGGGACCTACCGCTCATTAAGAGTTCGTATACTCTCGGAAGCAAACTTCCTTTAGCGCAAGGTGCTGTGTGACCCCGTAACAGTGGGTTTGCGTCGGTCGCACCGACAGTTCTGAGCCAGCGAAAATTTAGTGGCTGCCCAACAAGGACATTAAATTTCGTGAAGGAATACACAAAATCCATAAATAAATGTTTAAATTGTGACCAACCCATAGTGTAGTTATTTTCACGAGTTAAAAAAAATATATTTTCAGTAAGTGTGTGTTTGAGGATCCCTGTATAAAATGCACTGAAAAGCTGCAGCTCGTGTGCTGCGTTACCTCGAATCAAAATTTGATTCCAGTATGAACGTTTCCTTTATTTAATAAAAGCGCGAGACTAAATTCAAGATATTGGCATTTAGCGAATCTAGCTGGGGTTGTCATTTATCTATTGGTACTCGGCGTTCAACTTCGTTCAGATGTGTGGTGGACCGGTTGTGTTCAAGTCCAAGAAAGAAGCGACTGTCGCGTTGTAGCCGAATACATGGCAGTCGCCGCTACTTTTTTTTTCAAGAGATGCTTTGGGCTCGACAACTGATAACGGAGATGACTATGGAAATCAAAGGCCCTACTAAGGTGCTGCTGGATAACAAGGCAGCGATAAGTATGGTAACCAATAATGGATACACTTCACGGGCCAAGCACATCGAACTTCGTGTGCATTTCATCAAGGATCACGTTCAGAAGCACACTATCGAGATCGAGCACGTGATTTCTAAACTTCAGTTGGCTGACTATCTAACGAAACCACTGCCGACTCCTCAATTTGCCACACTCGTGAATAAGAGCGGCGTGGTGAACTTTAAAGTACAGGAACAGCAAGTTGAGGGAGTTGAAGGCAATAGCTACACTGTCACTTATTGTGTAGGGCAACTTGCCTGATAGTGATGGTCACTGAATATTGCAGAGCTACCTACGGGCATTCCAGAGTTCTAGAACACGTAGTGCAGGAGTAATCTTTTTGGTAATGATGATCACTTTCCATTATACACTGCATCGCACAAGAGAGTTTGAGAGCGTTTTACACACCTCCGATGTAGTAAAATTGGTTAGGCTCTCCAGCCAGCAAAAGCTGTCCTCCCAGTATGACCGAAATTTACAATACCACTGCTATGCATGACCATGGTAATGTGAACACACAAGACGTCGGAGGGTGTAAATTTTGGCAAGGTAATTAAGACAGTTAAAGCTTTACTGTCACTACTAAAATGTAAAAAATATAGTAAAACAAACCAGAGTTTATTTTAATTGACGATTCCACTGCTAAGCTTATATAAGTTATTTAAGCCACTTGCTGGTACTACATACGGTTGCTAAGCCCAATTGCCTTTTCGCTGCTTTCAACCTGCTGGTTGGTGCCTAACAATAATACGAAGAAAGTAGTCTATTTAGCCTTCGTCAATAGCTTCCTGGTAAAGTCGCCGCTCTTGCTGCTTTCGTTATGGCGCTGGGCTGGGTGTAGCTGTGCTTCACACGTACATAATGCTGCGGGCGGTCCATCAGCGTTATCCTGGATCGGGTTGGAATATCCTACTGTGCTTTACGGAGTGATAAAGGCAAGAATCTACCGAACAATCACTTATTAGCTAAGCTAAACACGTGAGTACAGTAAGAACACAAAAAATGAGAGGTCGGCGCTAAACTTGATCTGGTCGCAAACGGAGCAGGGAAGTCTTTTATAGCATTTTGCGAATGCCATCATTTAGGCAAAATTTCGCAAGATCCCTGTTTTCCTCAAGGGGCGATGTTCACTTTGGAAGCAGCTTGCACTCAGAAAGAACATCAGTCGCCCTCCAGATGGTGGTGGAGCAAATCGGTTCGATAATTATTTCTACCGGAAGGTGTTTTGCTTACTGCCGCTAGCGCCAGTGGAGGCGGGCAAGAAAGCAAGGGTGACGGTCGATAATGATCGGCAATCATGATCGTCGAGCCACTATTTACACTCTTAAGTAAACGGTAGAAAATGTTGCGCACTATTATAAATTGATCTCTCAAGTAATTTAACCCTAGCCTCTGGTCGTACTTATTATAGATCGATTTAATATCTTACCGGTAGTAGTTTTTACTGGACGATCTGCCCACACTTTCCACTATTTAAAAAAAACAGTCACTGTTTTTAAAAGCAATAATCATTATCCATGGCAGAACTACTACCACCGTAACACTTAAACTTGAAATTCTTTTGTTTTACGTTGAGGACCGCATAGAGAGCCTTTGTCCAAATTTTCGATCAAGGGAAATGGAAATGTGTTCCTGTTCTCCCAAATCAAACTCACCTGCCCTGGTTACCAATAATAATGATGGTACCAGGCTGGTACTATCATTGTTGACCGTCAACTTCGCGAGTACAGCTGGACTCTCACAATCACCCTATGTGCTTCGCTGGGGCCCCCGATTTTTTGTTTAACATGTCGGAATATCACTTGCCAATTCGACGGACTCCCCAATTCTGATCCGGTATTCCCTTTTATTAATAAACCTACTACGGTACAATCATGAACTGTCGGCGCACTATGCATTCGTGGGACAGCTCGAGGAATACGACAGCCGTCCTGTCCAACACCTCCAACACGCAGTCAGAAGATAAGTACGCAAGTGCGTCCGCCAATTCGGATGAAGAAGAAGTCAGCGGCCTGGCAGTGCACAGTGTCCGTCAGGAAGTTCGTGTACTCCGACGTGGAGATCTGCGACGATGTTTTTAGCTACGATGCCGAAACTCCAAGCAGCAGTACGTAACAATGCAAAAGGTGAGCGGTGGAAACACAGCACAGGTAAAGGTGGCGTGTACGTCGCCGAATTGAAGCCATATTACTCAACAGTCGAGATAGACGACGACACCGACATTATGCATGCATTGGCAGCCAAAACTGAGCTTCACTGCCATTTGAACGAAGCTCTAAGTGTGCTGTTGCATCAATACACAAATTGCTACGACTCTACAATGAAATCACTATGTGGGAAGAAGTTCAAGAAGGGCGAAATGCTCTTCCACCAGCGTGTGCCAACCGACTCAAACTGTCAAACGCAAGACAAGAAAGCGAACCCCGGAGTGATCTCTGTCGCGTCAGCTATAATGCGTCCTGACGTTAGCTTGAAGACGCGTCTTCGATCCCGTCACAGTCGATCCCACCAGCTCGTCTTTGCGACATACACACGTCAGTACTCAGACAAGAAACATGCCGTGCATCTAATGAAAACGGTGCCGAAAGGAGTCTACGACCAGACCCTACCAGCGCCTCACAGCTCGCCCTTACACCCAGAGATCGATCACCTTGGAGTTGGCTTCGACATGCAGTTTGTACCGAGTCCTGGAGGGAGCAACCGGCAGCGTACTCAGATATTTGCTCACGCGTACGCTTCGGACAAACCACCGCGAAGCATTATGACTGAGGATCCAGAGACTCTGTCTTCAGATTTGGCACGACGTCGTGCTACACTGATGAACCCGGAGACGCGAAGCATCATGCGGATACTAACCGAGTCTCTGTCTCAGTTCGAGCGAGTAATTCGTCGTCGTCGCTTCGGGTTCCAGTCCTTCATTTACTTCCCGAAGGAATACGCAGATCCACTTCTGGAGAAACGGTGTCTGATCTGCAACAAAACGTTCCACTTCTTCCGTCGAGATTTCTATTGTCAACTCTGTGGCCACATGGTGTGTGGAAATTGTTCGGAACTCCACGAGGTGGAGGCTCGTATCGGTGAGATTCGCAAGAATCGATGCTGCCGGTTGTGTGTTGTTCGTGTGGATGCGGGCAAGTTTGACGGCGAGGATTTGCTGGCTGCTTTGGGTCCGATGATCGTGGAGACTCGATCGGACGCGTGGTTGCCAACTGACTCCATGAGTTCAATTGATGAGGAGGACAAAGATCTAATGGGACAACTGTGTTCAGACGACCCTAAGGCTCGTAGTCACGCATTGGAACAGCTAGGAAAGCTGGTGGCGAACTCGTCGGTGACCGAGCAGTCTTCTGGGAGGCAAAAGACCCAGGTGCAGGATGTCCTGTCGAACATCGAGAGTCACTTAAACGAGGAACTCTCGAAAGCCCAGCATAATTCTAGTGCTCAAGCGTGTGACGTCAGTGACCGTACGAGAGACTACAAGTACGAGTTCGACGCAAACAAAGTCACACACGCAGACATCCCATTGGCTCCGAAGCCAGAAGCTCAGAAGGATGCGCGTCGTGTTGAGTTGATCGAAAGTTCAGGCGCGTTACAGTCAAATTACGATCGTTCCGCTCTCAATCTCATCGCCCAAGTGGCAGCGAAGCGTCTCGGGTGTCCTATCGGTGTCGTGTCCATGATCGACGATCAGCAATTCCATGCTGTGGGTAGCTACAATCTGCCCGCAGAAGCTCGTCGTCTACCGCGTAACGAGGTTCCGTGTATGCATTCCGTGTATGCTGAGAAACCTCTTGTGATCAAAAATCCCCAGCGATATGCGGTTTGCTAAAATTTAGGTCTGTAGGAATTTTGTTGAAGGGTGTATACATGTCGTCGGTGTTTTTAAAGTATACAGTACGAATCAGTTTTGTCCGGATGATTATCCGGTCCCTTAATCAAGATCGCACCATCGTCACTTAACGTCCTGAGTACAGTCA
>NW_003303685.1:12214-27010 GCF_000142945.1 Phytophthora infestans T30-4 | reverse complement strand
TGGCCATGCAGATGCCTGCTGCCAACATGTCCATTGTCGCTAGCGCCTTCTCGAACGACGTGCGTCTGTATTTCCCCAGCGTCGACGCGTTCTTTGCCTACAAACCTCGTGACTTTATGGACAAACGAGACGCGACCATCGACGCATTCGAGAAAAACGACGGAGACGTCAACATGTTGGCGTGGAGTTTGCTGAATAATGCATTCCAACAACGAGTTGAGCCGAAATGCATGAATGGTACCTCGCGGAGTTGAGCCATGTGAAGAGTCAGGCGACAATCCTTGGACACCGCTTGCGAGGCCCGAGTCCGTAACGTCGCCAGCGGGAGTGTAAGAGCGCTGGGAAGTGCGACCACAGCCGGACGTGAAGCAGTCGAACTCGGCTGAGAGAGAATCGATATAACCGGGAGCCTACTCGGCGAAGGAGCGGCCGGAATGGACTGAGCCGGAGCTGGATCAGGAGTCGACGGAAGCTGCCGATGCTTGTGGTGTCGGTGCGTCTTGTGATGCTTCTTGTGCTTCTTGTGCTTCTTGGATCGCTTCGACCGATGACCGGTAGGACTCGACGAGGCACGACGTTTGCGATGCTGCTGCTTCCCCGAAGCCGGCGCAGAGGCAGAACTCGTCCCGTCACCAGAATCCTTCGATGAAGGCCGCGAGGAGTGGCGATCACTCGGCGGCAAGGACTCATCGTTCATCTCGTCGTCAGAACCGAAGATCGCCGCATGAAGACTTCTCGCTTGGACAGAACGACGAGCATCTGCGGTCGCTGAGGCGGAACCTGAAGGACTGCCAGCCGAGTTCTCTGATAAGGAAATGGGATCCAAGAGCGACCCAGCGGCAGGATTCGTCGAGCCGGTGGACGGTACAGAACCATCACCAGGCCCTAGCACCTCGTCGTCAGACGCGTCGAGATCCTCAAGCAGCTGAGCAGTCACAGTGCGGGCGGTCGCAGCAGATCTCCGGATAGGGCGCCCAGATGGGGACGTCAACACGGCCGTGGTCACAGGGAGAGACGGTCTGAGGACACACACGGCCGGAGTCACTAAGTCAGTTGGCGTGGTGGATACGCTCAGACCCCGAAAGGGCGACTGGGAGCGTCCAGCCACCGTTAGCACGACGCTGAGTGGTGCGCTCGACTGGGGCAACCCAGCGGAGATGGGCGAAGTCGAGCCTGGGGCACACACGCTCGTAGCCGGGACAGGCAGTGAAGCCACGACATCGGATGAAGATATCGGCGGTGGGCGAATAGCCGCGACTGACGAAGTCACCGGAGGACCAGAAGACGAAGAACCCGCCGAAGTCGTCGAAGCAACTACAGGAACGGTGTCGGCGGGCGGCTCAGGCAACTCAAACACAAACTCAGCTTCGCTCGAAGCGTCATCGTCGTCTTCAGAGCGAGCAGAGACAGCGGGCTGAGTAGCAGAACTCAGCTGAAGGTGACGAACCTTCTTCCGCCGAGTCCGACGACGGGACTTTCCAGAGCGAGGCCTTCCTCCATCGGATACAGTAGCTTGAGGTGAACTTGAGTGCAAAAGGGTACTGATAGCCTCGTGTCCATCCTCGCCGGGGAGTGGACAAGCGTACGGGTTGAGGCGGATGCGGCGCCGGTGCACGATGACGAGGACCTGCAGCAGTGGGAGACTTGGGGTTGGCATAGCGCCGAAGCCGCTGAGTCGAGGTCAAGTTTGCCAAAGGCGTACGGTGAAGCTGAGCAAGAGTCGGCTCAGCCTGGGTTGTTACCGCCGCTGAGCTGACTGGAGCCGCAGCCGAGTCTGCCAATGAAGTCGCCGAAGAAGCTTGACTAGCTGAGGGAACCACACTAGGACCAATAATGGAACTCGCCACTGGAGCATCTCGGCGAGGATGGACAATCAACTCCAACCGCCGAGTTTCACCAGCGGGGATGTTGAGAACCTCAGGAAAGCGAGACTCCAAGACACGACACAGCCGGGCGTTGAGGAGAAGGTCGGACGGATCAAGCCCAGGAACTTGCAAGCCACCGCCAGCAGCAGCAGCCATGTGAGGATCGTGCATCGGAATAATACTATTCCGACGGATGAGCCGCTTCTGTCGCAAGATCACAGCCCGCTGCTCAGCGATCTCCGACTGAGCTTGCCGCAAGGGTTGAGTACCGGTGGAACTGTACAACCGCACCGACTCCTGCAGCTGTTCGAAGTGCTTGGAAGCAATGCTTTGAAGAGTGATGAACGCCGCATCCCTCTCAGAAATGGATCGGAGAAGGACGTCGATCTCGGCGTCCCGATCCAAGACTTGCTGATGGTGAAGCTGGGCCTGACCCAACGCAGCGTCAACCTTGCTCTGCTCAGCTGCGATGGCCCGAGCAAGTTTTGCCTCACTCAGAGCTACAGCCTTTCGCAGCGACGCGAGGAGATTAGCCGATTGCGTGGCAGCAGCCTCCAATCGAGACACTTGCTGTTGAGCCGACGAGAGCTGAGTTGACAAGTCGACATTGCTGAGAGCAAGCGAGTCCAGTCGCCGAGTCAGTGCGCGGTTCTCCTCCTGAGCAGCTTGATTGTCAGCTTGGAGATCGCCGATGATCTTTGGATGATCAGAGCGGCGTAGTTGCCTTTCAAGATATCCAACAGGTTCCCCGCGGAAGCAGCATGCAAAATCGGCTCGCCGCTGCACGGGATCGGAGGGCTCCACGGAAACGAGTAAATCCGTAAGCCATGAGCCTCGCCAAGAAGGTCAATTCTTCTCGGCGATCATGCCCTTGCTCGTTAATTCTGGCCATAAGGGAGTCAAGACTCACTGGAGCAGCCGAGCTTGGCTGATTGGTGGCGCCCGAAGTGGTGTCGCCCGGCAAGCTCGGTGGACCAGGAAGGCGCACGCGAGAAGACTCTGCCGACTCCGCGTCAGACTCATGGGAAGTTGTCAGGTCAACCAGCCCAGCTTCATGCCGGTCGCTGACCCCACGAGTACCGACGGGTCGAGGAATCGACTTAGCTGGCACGCCTTCACCTCGACGAGGAGTTGGAGAAGAAGGATGGTGCCACGGGTTGTGCTGGAACAACATGCGAAGAGTAAGGAGCTGCCAAGTGAGTGACAGCGGAAGCAACGAACGTACCAAAGAAGGTGGTGGGGAGCCGCGAGACGTCATCAGCCGAGTACGGACCAGCGGTGGCAGAACAAAATGAAGGATTAAGACACTCACCAGCTCGGCTCGTATCATAACCGGGGCAGTTGTGGTGTAGGGATTTCCAGATTCGAACATACGCCGACCTACTTTAGGTCAAGAATCGGCTCTGTCTGATAACCCAGAGCTTAGGAGCCAAGGATCACGGTAAGTACTCAACGATCTGTCCGGATATGCTATCCGGACAGCCGCTGAGCTCAACGGTCGCCGGAACTCAGCTGAAGGGTCGGTAGAGATCCGAAACGACTACATTTCATTAGATATTTGTATGAGAAGCATAGGATTAAATAGGGGGAGTCGAAAGGGCTCTCAGAAGATAAGAGAGCAGAATTTTCCTAGTCCAAGACACGTGTACACTTTTCTGGTAAGTCTCCTGCATAGGGCTGGATTATGCTCTGTCGTCAATACTCGAGAGGCATAGCTTGTAGGGTATTGACTGGTAGCGCTCAAGAGATTAGGTCGGTCTCGGGTAGGACAAAGTCTCGCTACGCGCGAAAGAAAGTTCTCGCATACTCAGCGGGCCGGTACGTCGGATAGCTCGGGTGCTCGTAACACTTTCTAGCTGAGCTGCCTCTGCGCTCGGTGACCTGTAAAAGCGCTCGCGCGCCGTCGTCCATCCTTTGGTGGAGGGCACAGGGTTGTGAACGAGCTCAGCCGAACCAAACTCGGCGGAGCCTCGGAAGTGATATGACTTGGTTAGTCGGAACCGGGTGGAAGCGAGCCACTCGTCTGTCCCGGAAGGGCCGGACCGCGAGGGGACCACCCTCTGCGCAGGCCATACAAACCGCCGACCTAACTCGGCGATTCGTTGTGGTTTGTGTAAGGAATCCACATCTGACGATATTTGTGTGTTCTACTACACCACAGCGCTCATAAGTGGAATATTTGCTGTGAGCGTTGATGGTACAGATAGCATAAATTTGCGTGTGTCCAAGTGAGCGAGTGTACTTTCCATCTACGGTGACGCGCATGCAGATAGGGGCGGCCAGCTTGCAAGGGTACACATAAGATACTATGTGCTCGATATTAAAAGAAATGCGCTACGCTCTGTAGGTGCGTCAACACTATTGGCTGTATCATTGTTAGCAAACCGTATTTGCGGCCCCAAGCCTCGCATAGTCCACCAATACACAAAATAAAAAGATAAGATAGGAAAGTGGGGGCTAAAAAAATTATTTCCCAATCACTTGCACGATTTCTGCTTCGTTTGCTCAAGGTACTTGGCGCTTCGGGTTGTCAGCTTGTGAGGGCAGCTACGCCTCTTTTTTTCTTGGGGTACCAGTCAGGAGCCATCGCCTTCTTGGCGATTGCCAGGCTTTCCTGGCTTCGCAACTTCGGCCGAATCAGGTGGTGGGGCTTTTCCTCCCAGAACTCAACCGCTTTCGGGCCGTTCTCGCAGGCAATACAGCGCCGCACGATGTCCCGCCTGCTGATTGTACGAAACGCGTAGCCGTACTGCAGCTTCCCACAGCAGACGCAGCGCGTCTGGGGATCCGTCGTAGACCGCTGCAGGTTCAGCAGAAGCGGGTCAATATTGGCCTTGCACGTGGGCCTCGCCATGTTGCAAGCTGTGAACAAACTAATTTAACTAACCTGCGTAAGAATATCAAGTATTCTAACGGTCATTTACTGCGGGGTGTATCTTATAAAGCGAAATATTAAATAGCGTTGTTTTATTATAACACAAACATAATATTGTTTTAACCAATAAAATACGTCAAAAGCTTAGCCAATACACGGCCATTTAATGTTGGCCCTCATTATTTAACAGATATATTTTTTTATTTAAAATGTTGCTTATATAATGTTATTTTTATTTTCAAAACATACTTTTTAAGCAATAACAATGACCTTTAAATTCTCCTTCATACGGTAGGTACCATGCACGCATGCAGTGCGGTGCCCGGGTGTAGCTAGCGCAAAGGTCGTGAAGTCTACTTTAATAAATTAATTAAACTATCGTCTCTACTTTGAAGCGTGTGCGGAAAATAACATCGGAGGGCTCTTACAAAATGAGGTGGTTGCTGTGCCCGATTTACACTCTATACGACAAGTTTTGAGTAGCAACATGTAAATAAGCAATCACTAACACAAGTTATGTTGCGTTGCAACAAACGATGTACACAATATCCGCAGTGTTTAAATGTTCTACATCGCCAATTGTCTGTCGACCTACCTCTTGTATTTCTTGAAGTCACTTTTGACAGCATCACTCATAGATATGTCTGCGTGACGACTGGCTGTTACAAATAGATACCTGCGTGATGGATGAAATTGTTGATCGTCATGGTACAGGTAGACGTGACTGTGAATCATTGCGAAGAGGAAGTATTCGCCGTTACCACCTGGACTTAAAGTCATCTGCATTATGAACACCATCTTACCCTGAAAGATTTTGTCTTAATTCTCGGCTGAGCGCTTCGCTCCAGAAATGACACACTTTCAGGTGCACTTCATCGAATAGCCACTTTCGGTTATTTAAAAGGTGGATCATTATCATTGATGCGCCAAACCTCAGCATAAATCGGTGAGGATATCCCAGATAAGCTTAGTGATAGTAAATACGACGACCGAAGCGTATTGGGATCCAACGATATCGGGTAAATTGAGCGACGTAAACTACTTTGTCTAGCCGAGAGGCATTCTACACCATATAGCTGATTGCGACGGTCAGCTAGAGCGAGTTTTGTCCATCTCCGCATCAAAAGTATTGTTTAGAGCCGCTAGTATCTGCCCAGGGTCACGGAATATACCAATTTCTCCTCTCCATATGACTCGCTGAGCTCTTAATATCATGATATCATTAAAGGGCCTGTACGCGATGTTTGCCGACTCGTATTTTTTTTAAGATTGCAATTAATCCTCAATTTCGTCTTATTACACTTCTATATAGGATGAAAGCCATCGACTTACTTATCGACTTATTTGCATAGCTACTGACTGATATGTGGCGTAGATCCTTTCCGAGCAACATTTACTGGCTCCGACTTGTATGACGCTCATTCGAAGCCACATGGGCGGTAGGCAAGAGATCCGATCGTAGTGACGTATCGACTGGAATCGAATGGTAGCTCATGTACATTAAATGAAGTACTTTTGCGGGCCTACTTATCAGCTCGGCCTGCTATTTGATGTGACCGTGCAAACATCGCAACGTCGCTAATGCCTGTATATGGCACGGGTCGTGATAGTCAAAACCTATGCATAGGGTCCCTGTCGCTTTCTCGGTGTTTTTATGTTGTGATGCTAGCTTACTGTGCTTACGCTTCAGATGAATGCGTCATTATGACCAAGCGCCTCACTAACTGCGCACAGGCAAGCTGACTGCACGTATGTTAGCAGTAGTCAACGCGATATATATGCGCGCGGCGGGTGCATTTTATAGCCATCTGCAACTCAACTGAGCTCTTATCTCGACCATTTTGGACAGGGCAGTAGTACATCGACTTGCGACGCCCACTTGTATGGTTTGCACCACCGCACACGTGCTCGTGTCTATGTAGACAGCGACTTAATTCCTCGCGCGTAGTGCTCACTCGATACGGTAGTTTCAAATTGTGAGCGCCCATTAATGGAATATACGCTGTGAGAGCTGATGGTACAGATAGCAGGTTTTGCGTGTGTCTAAGTGAGCAAGTGTACTTTCCATCTACGCTGGCGCGTGTGCGGATAGGAACGGCCAACTTGCAGCGGCACACAGCTGATACCATGCGCTAACTATTATATGAAACGCGCTACGCTTGATAGGTGCGTCAACACTATTGGCAACGCCATAGTCAGCTTACGATATGTGCGACCCCAAGCCTCACCATATCCGCCAGCATGAAAAAAACAAAGATAAGCGGGATACAGGTATGTGTTTTTTTTTTCTCTTCAAATTACTTGCTCTTGTACTGTTTCGTTTGCTGGATGAGCTTGGCGTTTCTGGCAGTCGCCTTGTGAGGGCGAATGCTCTTCTTTTCTTTGGCGGTACCATTCAGGACCCATCGCCTTCTTGACGTTTGCCAGGCTTTCCTGGCGGTGCACTGCGGCCGAATCAGGTGGTGGGGCTTTTCGGCCCAGACCCAACCGCTTTTGGGCCGTTCTCGCAGGCAATACATCGCCGCACGATCTCCCGCCCGCTGATTGTACGAAACGCGTAACCGTACTACAGCTTCCCACAGTAGACGCAGCGCGCCCGGGAATCCGACGTAGATCGCTGCGGGGGGTCAGCAGAAGCAGGTCAATATTGGCTTTGCACATGGGCCTCGCCATGTTGCAAACTGTGAAGAAGCTTAATAATTACTGACGTGCGTAACAAATTTAGGTATCCCAGCGGATATTTACTCCTAGGTGTAATTTATTAAACAAAATAATATAAAATATTATTATATCACAAGCATTAGGTTGTTTGAGCCAATAAAACACGTCAAAATACTTTCCAGTACACGGCCAGTAAGTGATGTTACTCATAATTAAACAAAAATAGATTTACTTTAATTTTTGCAATCGCTTAAAAAGTGCTATTTTCATCTATTTTTTTAAACCAGACATGCTTTTAAGCAATTAAAATGAATTTAAGCACTACCACGGAGGTACCATGCGTGCATACAGTGTGGTGTCCGGGTGCAGCTAACGCAAAGGTCGTGAAGCCTACTTTAATAAAGTAATAACGACATTGTCTCTACTTTGATGAAAACAACTTTGCAGAGCTCTTATAACTGAGTTTGATACTGTGCCCGATTTACAGTAGATACGACACGTTTTGCGTAGCTAAATGTAAGTAATCAATCATCAACGCAGCTCGCCTGGTTGTTTGCATCCAATCGATGCGTTTCGTTCGCGGCAGAAATGTTTACATCACGTCCAATCGCGAGGGCGAGAGACGGCCTGATAGTGCGACAGATCCAGGCAGTGTCGCAGGTCGACAAATAATGACCAATGCGCGCGTGAGATAGTTGTGTGACGCTTTTGGATATATTTGTAATTTTGCATAGCTAGGTCGAGTCAGAAAGATAGGTGAGGTCGGTAAGATGGGAGGAAACGGTATTAGAACGGTCGGGTGTAGCCATGCAAAAAGGTAAGAAAAAGCAGCAAGAAAGGAAACGGACGGACGGATTGACAGACGGACGGACAGACAGGTTACTCGGTTAGGGAGCGGGAAATACTAAATTGTCTGCAGCTTAACTTGAGTGTACCATTGTTGTAGTGTACCTTGGTGCCAGGTAAGATCGCAATTGTTCCTAGCTGTGGTGGATACGTATCATAAATTTCTTGTATGTTGCATCATGTTGTTGTCTAAAGCATTTATTTCCAACGCGGTATGCATATTATGCGTTGGTGATGGTTAAAAAAAAAGCCTCAAGGCTCAATTGCTACTAACGCAATTGCTGGTGCAGCTACTATTAGGAGCTGGGCCCTCCTGTATATTGGTCGCTTGAATACCTGCGCTTGCACGAAGATGTAGACGACGTACTGAGAGGGAAACTTCCTCGATCGTGTGTTGTGCTTGTCTGAATTGAAAAACACTGTTTATTAAAAGCGTATAGGGACATTTTCTCCTTATACGACACGGCTTTAATCTTTTAATAGCGGTATTATGAATAACATTTAGGACACTTCTGAGCAAGCTGAATCGTTACACTGTGTACTGTGCAAATAATGCCCCCGGTCTAGATTGCGATAGGATCACTAGCGAGCGACTGTAAGCTGTCGTCATTGTGCTCGCTGGGCACTGGAGTGTGCCTTCACGGAGCCCACAGGAGCATCGTGAGTGCTCTCGGCCTCGTCCTCACTGCCCGTGCTGAGCTCACGTTCGTCGAGCCGAGAAATCGGACGGCTGTCTGGGGAGACCGAAGGTAACGGACTGCGGCGCTTGCTCACGAGTTTGCTCACAACCGCGTCACCAGTTGAGCCGATCGCCTCCGAGGCCACCTTGGTAGCCTCCTGGAGTGCAAAGCCTTTGCCGTGAGGCTTAGCGCTCTTGGCTTGCGCCTTTCCAGCAGCAGCCTTGGATTTTGTCTTCGCACCGCTCTTCGCAGTTATACGGGGCATGATAACGGTCAATGTGGAGACCAAGAAAAAGAGCGCTCAACTACTGCTCGAGGCTCTAACTGTGAAGTGAGCCTCCGCCGCTCTCATGCAGCGAAGTCGATGTATTTCAACCTTGAGAATGAAAGTTTGTGACGTACACTCCTTCATTCTGATTGGTCGGTAAATCGAACCTAAGTGTGGGAGGGGGGGGGTAACGGGGTACGTAGACCTAAGTGTACCCCAAGTTACATTAAGTGTGACACGTCATACTTCGGAATATATGGTACATGGTACCAGGGTCGTCCGAGGCCAGCCATTGGCAGATGACATTGCTTTTCTGTAGGTGACTTATAGCTTGTATATTTAGCTCAAGCTTATCCTACAAATATAGCAACTTAAATTAGTCACTTCGCTCCCTTTGGCAAAAAGGGGACCTACCGTTCATTGAGAGTTCGTATACTCTCGGAAGCAAACTTCCTTTAGCGCAAGGTGCTATGTGACCCCGTAACAGTGGGTTTGCGTCGGTCGCACCGACAGTTCTGAGCCAGCGAAAACTTAGTGGCTGCCCAACAAGGACATTAAATTTCGTGAAGGAATACACAAAATCCATAAATAAATGTTTAAATTGTGACCAACCCATAGTGTAGTTATTTTCACGAGTTAAAAAATATATTTTCAGTAAGTGTGTGTTTGAGGATCCCTGTATAAAATGCACTGAAAAGCTGCAGCTCGTGTGCTGCGTTACCTCGAATCAAAATTTGATTCCAGTATGAACGTTTCCTTTATTTAATAAAAGCGCGAGACTAAATTCAAGATATTGGCATTTAGCGAATCTAGCTGGGGGCTGTCATTTATCTATTGGTACTCGGCGTTCAACTTCGTTCAGATGTGTGGTGGACCGGTTGTGTTCAAGTCCAAGAAAGAAGCGACTGTCGCGTTGTAGCCGAATACATGGCAGTCGCCGCTACTTTTTTTTTCAAGAGATGCTTTGGGCTCGACAACTGATAACGGAGATGACTATGGAAATCAAAGGCCCTACTAAGGTGCTGCTGGATAACAAGGCAGCGATAAGTATGGTAACCAATAGTGGATACACTTCACGGGCCAAGCACATCGAACTTCGTGTGCATTTCATCAGGGATCACGTTCAGAGCACACTATCGAGATCGAGCACGTGATTTCTAAACTTCAGTTGGCTGACTATCTAACGAAACCACTGCCGACTCCTCAATTTGCTACACTCGTGAATAAGAGCGAAGTGGTGAGCTACAAAGTACAGGAACAGCAAGTTGAGGGAGAGTGTTGAAGGCAATAGCTACACTGTCACTTATTGTGTAGGGCAACTTGCCTGATAGTGATGATCACTGAATATTGCAGAGCTACCTACGGGCATTCCAGAGTTCTAGAACACGTAGTGCAGGAGTAAGCTGAAGAACTCTTTTTGGTAATGATGATCACTTTCCATTATACACTGCATCGCACAAGAGAGTTTGAGAGCGTTTTACACACCTCCGATGTAGTAAAATTGGTTAGGCTCTCCAGCCAGCAAAAGCTGTCCTCCCAGTATGACCGAATTTACAATACCACTGCTTCGCATGACCATGGTAATGTGAACACACAAGACGTCGGAGGGTGTAAATTTTGGCAAGGTAATTAAGACAGTTAAAGCTTTACTGTCACTACTAAAAATAAAAAATATAGTAAAACAAACCAGAGTTTATTTTAATTGACGATTCCACTGCTAAGCTTATAAGTTATTTAAGCCACCTGCGCAGTTTTGCTGGTACTACATACGGTTGCTAAGCCCAGTTGCCTTTTCGCTGCTTTCAACCTGCTGGTTTGTGCTTTACAATAATACGAAGAAAGTAGTCTATTTAGCCTTCGTCAATAGCTTCCTGGTAAAGTCGCCGCTCTTGCTGCTTTCGTTATGGCGCTGGGCTGGGTGTAGCTGTGCTTCACACGTACATAATGCTGCGGGCGGTCCATCAGCGTTATCCTGGATCTGGTTGGAACATCCTACTGTGCTTTACGTAGTGATAAAGGCAAGAATCTACCGAACAATCACTTAAATTAGCTAAGCTGAACACGTGAGTACAGTAAGAACACAAAAAATGAGAGGTCGGCGCTAAACTTGAGCTGGTCGCAAACGGAGCAGGGAAGTCTTTTATAGCATTTTGCGAATGCCATCATTTGGGCAAAATTTCGCAAGATCCCTGTTTTCCTCAAGGGGCGATGTTCACTTTGGAAGCAGCTTGCACTCAGAAAGAACATCAGTCGCCAAGTAGCACCCTCCAGATGGTGGTGGAGCAAATCGGTTCGATAATTATTTCTACCGGAAGGTGTTTTGCTTACTTGCTTACTGCCGCTAGCGCCAGTGGAGGCGGGCAAGAAAGCAAGGGTGACGGTCGATAATGATCGGCAATCATGATCGCTGATAGTACTCGAGCCACTATTTACACTCTTAAGTAAACGGTAGAAAATGTTGCGCACTATTATAAATTGATCTCTCAAGTAATTTAACCCTAGCCTCTGGTCGTACTTATTATAGATCGATTTAATATCTTACCGGTAGTAGTTTTTACTGGACGATCTGCCCACACTTTCCACTATTTAAAAAAACAGTCACTGTTTTTTAAAAGCAATAATTATTATCCATGGCAGAACTACTACCACCGTAACACTTAAACTTGAAATTCTTTTTTTTTTTTTACGTTGAGGACCGCATAGAGAGCCTTTGTCCAATTTTCGATCAAGGGAAATGGAAATGTGTTCCTTTTCTCCCAAATCAAACTCACCTGCCCTGGTTACCAATAAAATGATGGTATTGTACTGGCAAGATGAAACCCAACACCAAACATTGCCCCTTCACAACTTCTCACCCAATTACCCAATTTATATGAGCTTTTATTTGTTGGAAAGATAACGATGTCTTCTCTTAAGTAGTCATAATAAATATCCATGAATATCTGCTCAAATGCACATGCTACACTTAATCGAAAAGTGCGTGTCTTTCGTTCCGCCCAAAAAATCGAGGCTATGTTCTTGATATATGGCATCAGATGTTTTGGTCCTTACAAACTTTAGTATTACAATCAACAATGCCCTTTTTACTCACTTCTATGCACATTTGATCCTAGGAAGTGGGGCTGTCGGCGATGCGTTTAACACTGCATGCAGCAATCCCTACGCTGCTCCTGTAGCTAAAACCAACTTCTGCAGATGCGTTGCATTCCAAGGTGCATTCTGGCGTAAAGCTTGTCACTTTAGGCTTCTTTGTCTATTAAATATCGCAAGAAATGTTCTGTGCATGCATGATCAGCATCAATTTCCCGCAGACGTTTGAGCGTCCACCATTTTAATAAAAGACAAGAAAGTCAAACAATGTGTGTTTTTCTGTGATCTCTGTGCTACCCTGTTTCCATTGCGGGTCTGCCGGCATTAATCCGATAATTACTTCTGTATTAATGGGCAAAACAAAAAAATGGTGTTGGGTTTCATCTTGCCAGTACAATACCAGGCTGGTACTATCATTGTTGACCGTCAACTTCGCAAGTACAGCTGGACTCTCACAATCACCCTATGTGCTTCGCTGGGGCCCCCGATTTTTTGTTTAACATGTCGGAATATCACTTGCCAATTCGATGGACTCCCCAATTCTGTTCCGGTATTCCCTTTTATTAATACCTACTTCGAAGTACTACGGTACAACCATGAACTGTCGGCGCACTATGCATTCGTGGGACAGCTCGAGAAATACGACAGCCGTCCTGTCAAACGCCTCCAACACGCAGTCAGAAGATAAGTACGCAAGCGCATCCGCCAATTCGGATGAAGAAGAAGTCAGCGGCCTGGCAGTGCGCAGTGTCCGACAGAAGTTCGTGTTCTCCGACGTGGAGATCTGCGACGATATTTTAGCTACGATGTCGAAACTCGAAGCAGCAGTACGTAACAATGCAAGAGGTGAGCGGTGGAAACACAGCACAGGTAAAGGTGACGTGTACGTCGCCGAATTGAAGCCATATTACTCAACAGTCGAGATAGACGACGACACCGACATTTTGCATGCATTGGCAGCCAAAACTGAGCTTCATTGCCATTTGAACGAAGTTCTAAGTGTGCTGTTGCATCAATACACAAATTGCTACGACTCTACAATGAAATCTCTATGTGGGAAGAAGTTCAAGAAGGGCGAAATGCTCTTCCACCAGCGTGTGCCAACCGACTCTAACTGTCAAACTCAAGATAAGAAAGCGAACCCCGGAGTGATCTCTGTCGCGTCAGCTATAATGCGTCCTGACGTTAGCTTGAAGACGCGTCTTCGATCCCGTCACAGTCGATCCCACCAGCTCGTCTTTGCGACATATAAATCGTATGACAGGTCGAGAAGAAGTAGGGAGAGGAAGAAGACGTTACTTGTAGGCGTCAAAAGACGAAGTGAGTACTTTATTAGTATTAGGAAGCCACCAATAGCTGTACACCAGCCATTAGTGTCTGTATAGTTTAAGCCAGTCATACCGACTTAAACAGGACCTCCTAAATCTCATTATAATATTTTGGAGTGACTAGGTCAAGGTAATCAAACTGTTTAGAGGCTACTTCAACAGCCTCCCTGCCTCTGAACATATTTTATCAAACTGACAATTCTATGTTATAACAGAGGTAAAACTTTCTTTAAAGGACTTTTCCTCAGTCCTTGAAACGCCGCCAGGAAGTCGCTTAGGCTAGCCGATCTGACTTTGCCCTGCAGTTTCTGCTAGGGAAGGAGGACGCTAAGTGACACGCCTGGTAGGAACTCAGGGATGGAGCCCAACATGGCGTCTCTACTTGCCGCTGCTACGAAGCAGGCTCCCTCGCATCGGTAGAGGCTATTTCGGTGGGCACAGAGCCCTTCCGATCTGCAAAGAGCGCTTCTTATGAGGGAGAAGAAGAAGCGGGCGCCGCGGACAGCACTGCAGCTTGCGCCAGTTCTCATTCCCACGCTGGAGGAGGGGGGGGGAGGGGCTTCTCGAGCACACGTGGCCACCACTCCATCGAAGTCACTTAAGCTGGGGTATTTAGTGATGATGTCATTTGTCACACAGAAACCACAAAATCTACACATTATGACACCGACTACGTGTCCAGTGACACAAATGCTGAAAGTGAAAGCGACTGAGATGTACTGGCGTATCTCTAACAAATTTGTTGTTAAGCATGGATTATTATTGATAAACTCATGTGTCTAGACAATTCGGTACTTGACCAGGGAAACCTCAACGAGGGAAAACCTTGTGCAAACAAAAAAGAATAAACCCCAGTGGGAAAAAATTCTAAAAAAGAACGCAGAATATAGACACGCTTCATGCGCTTGTATTATCAGGGTATTTCTAAACTGAGTGGCCGGATCCTGCTTTCAGACATTTCATCCTGAGCTTGGCCCTTAGTTCTCTAAACTGGTGCTTATCTAAAGCTTTAGTGAAGATGTCAGCTATCATCTCTTTCGTATTGCAGTAGGTGACGTTGAATTCATGCCGCTCTACTTTTTCTTGCACGAAACAGTATCGTATGTAGTGGGCCACGCCATTACATAAGTAGGTATATTTATATTACAAAAGTAGGTGCAGCAGCACACGGCTAGCGTGTGCT
>NW_003303685.1:7681-10564 GCF_000142945.1 Phytophthora infestans T30-4 | reverse complement strand
GATAAAGAATGAACTACGCATTTGAATGCCAACCTGGGCATCCCGTGGTTGTCACGGTATTCAGCCAGGGATTGGCCTGGTTGGCCCGCTCGGTTAAAAAACGCAGCGGGTTTCGGACGTGAGCGAAGTTGTTCACGCAGCTTCCTGGTTGGCCAAGAAGGGACCTGGCACCACGTTCCCCGTCGATGACCGGTCGTTCACGTCGCAGGCTGAACACAGAGTGAGCGATGGCCCTCTCTGCATCGCTTGCGCAGTGCTGTTGCACGAAGGCTCTCGCGCGAGGCGAGGGCAAAGAACACGGATGGCGGTCGAGCAGGGGCTCCTGTAATACGAGCAAGCGGTCGAGCAGGGGTTCCCCGCAGCGCACAACTGCGGTCGAGCATGGGTTCCCGCGGCGCACCACAGCGGTCGAGCATGAGTTCCCGCAGCACAATATGGCGGTCGAGCATGGATTCCCGCAATGCAACACGGCGGTCGAGCAGTCGAGGCTCCCGTCACCCGAGCCGGTGGTCGAGCAGTTGGGACTCCCGCCGAACGACCACGCGGTCAAGCAGTGGCCCCCGCGTGTGACCGGCACAGTCGAGAGTGAGCTTCAGTGCCTAGAGCGGGGTGATACATCGTCCAGCGAGAGCGATTCTTCCTCCTCGAGTACACACTCGAGGCGACGGGCAAAGAAGTCGAAGCGCCGTCATTTGAAGCCACGACGTGAAACTGCACCGAGCGGCATCTCACAGACGGAGTCGGTCTGTGTCATTGAGCACGTGGACGACGGCATGGGCCGTCAGCGCACCGTCGATCTTGTGTGTTCACCTCGCGACGCTCAATCGATCACCCGGCTTCCAGGTCTCTCCTGGAAGAACTTCCTTCGTGGTCTCAAGGTTGGTGAGGTTGAGCAGGTCTGCCTGATCACAGACACTTCGTCTACGCCACTCGAAGGGAACACCGTCAGTGATGACGACGGATCCACCCGTCCCAAGAGCGCCGAACCGAAGTCCGCTCGCGAGGAGCGATTCGCAGCGCAGTCCTGGGAGTCCTTGCGCGAGTCTGGTAATCCAGTGTACGAGACCGTCCGCGAATACGCGGACGTCTTCCCCGATAAGATTTCAGCCGAACTGCCTGCCGATCGAGGCGTCCGCCACGAGATCGATCTCGCGCCCGGTTCGAAGTACTGTGTGACGCGGCAGTGGCCACTGCCGCGAGACCAAGTCAAGGCCATCGACGACTTCTTCGAGAATCGCCGTAAAGCGGGTCACGTGCGTGAGAGTGTCTCTCCACATTCGAGCCCAACGTTCTGTGTGAAGAAGGTTACAGGCGGATGGCGCATCGTTCATGCCTTTAACAAGTTGAATGATGCGACCATCCCCGCGCAAACCCCAATTCCCCGGAAGGACATGGTGCTCGACACCATGGCGGGCAGTGTCGTCTTCAGAGCCATCGACTTGACCGACGGATTCTATCAGATCTTGATGAGACCGAGCGATATTCGCCTGACAGCGGTCAGCACCCCCAGCGGTATGCTCTGGGAGTGGCTTGTGATGCCACAAGGCTTGAAGAATGCTCCTGCCACGTTCAATCGCATGGTCTCCCATGTGCTGCGTCCGCTTCGAGACGTCGCCCCGAGCTACTTCGACGACATCTTCGTGCACAGCCGCGTTGAGGGTGGTCTCAGCGCAATAGAAGTCCACTTGAGGCACTTAAAACAGGTCTTCCAAGTGATGCGCGAGGACAAGTTGTACGCGAACCTGAAGAAGTGTATCTTCTGCGCGCCGGAGATTCCGGTGCTGGGCTGCTTCGTGGGCAAAGACGGCGTTCGCGCCGACCCGGAGAAGGTGTCCTCTATCTGCGCATGGCCGACACCAAAGAACCCCACTGAGCTGCGTCAGTGGTTGGGGCTAGCAAATTATCTCCACAAGTACACGAAGAATTACGCCGGATTGATCCAGCCCCTCTCATCACTCCTGAAGAAAGATGCCACATGGGTCTGGTCACCCGCGCATAAAGCCGCCTTCGACACAGTGAAGAAGAGCCTTGCTGAGGCGCCGATCCTAGCTCTTCCCGACGACTCGAAACCATATCACGTCGTTTGCGACGCGAGCGACTTTGCCATCGGCTGTGCGCTGATGCAGTTTGACGACGAAGGACGTGAACGGGTCGTCAGTTATCAGTCTCAACAGATGAAGCCAGCGGAGCGCAACTATCCTGTCCACGACAAGGAGCTTCTCGCGATGCGCTACGCTCTGATCAGATTCAGAGTGTACTTACTCGGCGAGCAAACCTTCGCAGTGTATACCGATCACGCATCGCTGAGGACAGCGATGAAGATCCCTCATCTTTCCCAGCGAATGGCTCGCTGGTTGTCGTTCTTCTCCGAGTATAATTTCGTGGTTCACTACAAACCCGGCAAGAACAACATCCTTGCAGATGCTCTGTCTCGTCGTCCAGATTACGACCCACGCGATTCGCTGGGTCGACAACCGCTGCATGATGAAGACGACGAAGACAACTGTGCTATGTGCTTGGCGTCGGGATTGAACCTGACGAGCGTGTCTTCAGAAAACCCACTCCGCGACGAAATCCGGGACTGCGTATGAATTCGATCCGGTCTATTTGAGTATTCTGGAACATCTCCGCTCGCCCAGTGAAAAAGACACTGAGTGCTTTGTCCCCGCTCCACACGCCATCAGATCGATAGGTATCGGATTGAAGACGGGCTGTTAACGTACAGCATCGATCGCTTCGGACTTCGCGTGTAGTGGTTCCCAACGATCCTGACTTGCGCTCGCGGATCATCCACGAGTTCCACGATATCCCCCTTGGCGCTCACTTGGGCCGTGAGAAGACATACGCCGCAGTGTCGCGCGACTTTTACTGCCCCACATGGAA
>NW_003303685.1:4579-7168 GCF_000142945.1 Phytophthora infestans T30-4 | reverse complement strand
GTCGACAGGTTCAGCAAGATGGCTCACCTCATCCCGGTCCCGGATACGATCACCGCGGCCGATACCGCGGTGCACTTCGTGGATGCAGTCTTCCGTCATCATGGCATGCCCGAGTCCATTGTTTCGGACCGCGATCCGCGGTTCACGTCTGCTTTCTGGACGAAGCTCTTCGAGCTATCAGGGACAAAGCTGCTGATGTCGACGGCCGCTCATCCGGAGACGGATGGCCAAACCGAGCGAGTTAATCGCGTCCTTGAGGACGTACTTCGCAGCTATGCGACGTCGTTTACGAGCTGGAGCTCGTTCCTTCCGCTTGCTGAGTTCGCGCTGAACAACGCGGTTCACGCGTCGACTGGCTTGACTCCTTTCTTCGTCAACAACGCTCGGACCCTCGCGTTCCAGCTCTCCTCGCCGTGGGCCGTCCCACGGCGCCGTGTGGCTCCACTCTGGGTGGGGGTGAAAGAGGCGACAACCACTTTGTGACAACTCCGGTTTCGAACCCACAACCGGTTACCATACCGGTTGCCGACAAGCCTTCTGCGCCAACACCGGTAATGGACCCTCAACCGGTTGCCGACTCCTCCTCGAGTGCAGCCTCATCTTCAGCGACTGTTAGCGCAGTGACACACGCCCAGGCCAGGAAGGCCCTGACGACTCCCCGCGACGCAGTGTCACCTCTCGCCTCGTGGACGAATCGTGCCCTGATCAGTCCTGTCACCGCTAACGCGGTGTCTCCATCAGCGAACTACGCGCCAAAGCAACCGGCACATCCGGCTGATAACACCGCTGTCTCAGACTTCCTCCTCCAGCGCCAAGCAGTCACCCGATACGTCCGTGACGCGCTGCAGACGGCGGTCGACAAGCAGAAGGAAAACGCGGACAAGCGCGGCCGCAAACACACAGTAAAGTTCGCGACAGGAGATCGAGTGCTCCTGTCGACTTCAGGAATCAGAGACTCTGCCGTCACCAACCTCGGCGCGAGTAAACTCGCACCGCGCTTTATTGGGCCATTTACGGTGACTAAGGTTATTGGCGAGGCTTACACACTGGATATCCCCACGTCGCTGCGACTACATCCGACGTTCTACGTCGGACGACTCAAGCAATACCTGCCCGCTACGATTCCTTCTTCGACTCAGTCTCCTGAGCCGCCGGCGCATATAACGGCCGCCCCGCCCGACGCGCGCGCCGAGCCATCGCGCCATTCACACCAGGCGCCTGCTCCACCGTCCCGCTCTGCAGACTACCATGTACCGCGCGCTCAAGAAGCCTCACGCGCGCCAAGAGTTCCCGATTCGACTGACGAGTCTCAGTCGCAGTCCTCACGGCCTTTGCAGCCGCGTCCTGGGCCTCCTCCGCCTCCTGATACGCCGTCCAGAAGCTCCCCGCGAGATCTTCCTCGCGGCTCCCAACCAGAACGTCAGTCGTATCAGCGGGACGGTCCCCCGCCGATTGTCGACTCAGCTGGCGAGATCCGCTGGATAGTCGAGAAGATTGTCGATCACAAAGACCCGCCCCGTCGGTCGGGGCAGCGCCATGTGTCCACCAGTCGCACGGCTCTCGCCGCGCGCCGCTATAGGGTACGATGGCTTGGCTTTCCGGCGGACCAAGATACGTGGGAGCCCCGCGCGAATCTCCTTCGCGATGTCCCGGATGTGATCCAAGAGTACGACTCCAGTCTTCCTGCGCCGGAGAGCGCCGCGAATAATCACGCGGCGGCCGAGAACGACGCTGCTGGCGATCGCGCGAGCGCGACCGAGAACGACGACCCGAGTTCTCGTAATCCCAACGGAGCGGCGGAGATGCGCTTCGTCGAGATGAGTGTCGGCGCGAGCCGGCGCGACTAGCGGCGCTGGCCTTTTCGGACAGCGAGCGACGGTAACGCTGGATCCAGGCGTTCTCGCGATCACTGAGCGGATGCTCGGCGACATGGGCTCTCCACTCGTCCGTAGTCGGGCGAGACGACACACACCTCCTGCAGCCTTCAGCAACTCGCACGTAGCAGATGCGGTCGTCGGCGTTCCAAGCGCTGTCGCAGATTCGTACGCGCAGCTCGCCCAAGGAAAGGCCCCCGATGATTTCTTCCCGGTATGCGATCCAGTCGACGAGATTCTCTTCCTGCGCCTGCGTCCGGTTCCAGCGCCGGATGAAGGCGCACCACGACTCCTGCAGCGCACTGTGGTCGACGCCGTCCACCGGCTTCTGGCGCAGCGCACGAAAACGCCGGAAGAGGTCCTTCATCTCGTCCAGAGACTCCGGATCTTGCGCTCCGGAGATGTCATACAAGGGCCAGGGTCTCAGTGCCTCGTCAATCACGCGGGTGCCGCGTGCCGCGGTCGTCGCGCTCGTCAGCGATGTCGCCGTCGCTGGAATCTGCTGCTGTTGCTGTTCCATCGTCCGCTCCTGTTGTCTGCTGTGCAAAGTCGTGTTGTACTTCTCCTGCGTGGCGCAGGATCCTGATCTCGTCCCCGCCTCCGTTCGATTCTTGTTTGACCAGCGATTTTCCTTCTCGCTTCCCCTTTTGGATTAGTTATGGTCACCCGCCGCAGCGCCGTAATGTTGGAGAAAATAGCACAATATAAAGAAGGA
>NW_003303685.1:0-3850 GCF_000142945.1 Phytophthora infestans T30-4 | reverse complement strand
TACAATGGAGCATCAGTGTGTCGAGTCATGTGGTCCAAGATGACGTGCTCTGCGTCCAACTCGTGCTGCGCTGCGGTGGCGTCTCCCCAGGCTTGCAACACGACGTCGACGGTGGTCACGACGTGCCAAGAGCTGTTTGACAGTGTCTTTACGTACCAGAACGAGTGCGACGGAGGTATTTCGTCCGCTAATACGATCCTAATTACTGCAGCGGTTATTATTGCTGATGTGCTGGCGGCTGTCGCTGTATTCTCAAGACTCAACGGATGACGCAAGCAAATAAAAGGTTCAAGTGAACACACAGGTGCTGCGGCTCGCCTGGCAGCGCCGTGGAGACAAATGGCCAATTTGGTGTGAAAGAACATGATGCTAAGACGCAGGAAACCTCGTCGCTGCCGACGGAGCTCCTCCTGCCAGTTTGATTGCTCACATATTTGCTGTTGTTGGCAAATATGGATAATTTTGCTGGTGAATAAGGGATCGCGTGGATTGTTTCGGAAGCAGCCGTGGTCGACGAGAACGAGACGTTGATTTGTTGAAATGTGGTTTTTTATCTTAGCAGCGGTTGTGGATTTGATCGACAGTGATAAAGATTTAATTCAGAATATTAAAAGTCTGCAGCTAATTAGTGGAGCGAACGTCTCTGCGTACTGGATGGCACGCGGAAGCCAATTTCAACGGCGATTTTCTCAATCTTGTCGTGTTCACCAGCAAGACGGCACAGGGCAGCATCAAGAAGGCCGCTTGGTTGCGACGGCCACCTTCACCCTCTCCACGAGCTACAGTGATGGAAGACCTTGTGGTAATTAGCGTACGAGGTTTTAATAAAGCGCAAGGAAAAAGATGATACTGCAATATTTGTAAGGCAAATGTGATTGTTTATTATCTTTTTGCTTCGTTTGAGCTCTCATTCTCCGTGTTGCTGTGCAGAAAAATTAAGTCCCTTACATTAGGACAGGATAGACGGTTGCGCTGCGCAGTGATAGCATTTCCAGTATACGAGAAGCAACGCTCGGAGGAAACCAAGGTCGCTACTATCCCAAAGGTTTTTCTCGCGACTGGGGCCAAATAGGGAAATGCTTCGGCATTTTCGCGCCACCATTGCAGACCGTCGTCCAGTTTCCGCCTTTTCTTGTTATTTGACGCTTCACGAGCCTTGTGCCGAGCTTTCTCAAAGTACCAATCCACCTCATCTTTTACCTGATCACGCAACGACAATTGCGTTTGCCTCTCAGGCTATGGTGTTCGCTTTCCTCCAAACAGATCATTGAGAAATTTTTCTTCTTCGTCACTATTCTCGTCGGTACTTAAAGCAAAATTGGCGTCAGAGATGCTAACACCAGCAAAGCGTATTGCTTCATTCAGCAAAAATGCATGCCCTTCCTCCTTTTCTGCAGTAGTAAATATTTCGCCATTTGCAAATTGCGGATCGAGCAGACAGCAGTAATTGACATCAACGGGAAGCATTTGAAAACGCTTTCGAAGTAGGAAAAGGAACAACCGACGAACGAGATGCATTCTCTTCAGCACTATTCCATAGTAAAGCTCCCCCGCATGAGCAGGAGATACCTTAGCAAAAATATGTTTGCTCATCAGTCTCTTTTCCAGAAGACGTATACACGGGAATGCCAGTGTTATCGTGGGGTACGTATCCCCCGATAGCGTCTTTGTCACTAGTTCGAAATGCACAAGCAGTTTGTCCAAGCACTGCAAATGGAACCACATTTCACTGGTAGGTCTTGCCAGTTTTGCGTCGCTAAAATCTTCTTTACCTTTCGAAGTTTGCATGTACGCAAAAAAGTCCTGAATAGCGGGTCGAAGCTGCAGCTGTCTCCGGATCATATGATGCGTAGAATTCCACCTCGTTCCCACATCCTTAATAACCGTGAGCGGGATTGCCAGGTTTTGCAGAGATTTTAACTTGCCTTTTCCTTTTGAACTTTTTTTGAAATAGGTAACCATCTTGCGAAAGCTAGATATATCCTTTCGAGACTCACACATTGCCTGCTTCATCGCTTTCAAAATTGTCTTCGCTGCATTAGCACTCATGCATCCGTTCAAAAGCCCTTCATCTAAAGAGTCGTCAGCTACATCCAGCATTTCGACTCCCAACGCCTCTTGTCGTACAGAATTTGCCGCTACGTACGTTTCTAAGCCAACTAGTTCATTCTCTAAGAACGCAATAGCCTCCAATTCCATAGATGGATCCTCTACCCAATGCTCTTCGCCGTCATCAACCTCGGCTAGTTCATCAACAGCTCCGCCTTCTTGCTCATCAACGTCGCCATTTGACTCGTCCATCACTTCAGCCTTAGTTTTAGCTAGAGCTCCTGACACAACTAAATGTAGAGAATGTGCCATGCAACCGAAATGATCCACGCCCAGTTCGTGACAAGCTTTTACGATATTTGCTCCATTGTCTCGAACAACTTTAGAGACACGAGAGATATCTAACCCCCAGGTGTACATGAGGTCATGAAGTTTTTTTTTCGAATTCGAGCTCCAGTATGCTTGCCACAAAAACTAGCAACCTCTAAAGTATAGCTTCTCAATTCAAAAAAATCCGTCATGAAATAAATTGTTAACGCGATGTAGCTGTCCGTTGTTCGTGAGGTCCACATATCCGTCGTGAGAGAGTAAAAATCAACTTCCTCAGCAATTTTTTCCTTTAACAGAGATCGCAGTTGCTGTGCATGGGCTTGCATCCGCTCCGTAATTGTTCTGCGCGAAGGTAATTCGTAGATCCCATGCATAGTCTGAACTAAAGTGATAAAAAATCTTAGTTCTTCGTCTTCGACAATGCTTAAAGGGCGCAAACACTTTGCAATCCATTCAATCAGCGCTCGAGTAGCCATCTCTTCTTCAGCTGGGTTGATCTTCTTGGTTCTCTTTGTTGGAGAGAAGATCACTGCTCTGGATTTACGCTTTGAAGCGAGCGCGTTCTTCACATGCTTAACGGCCGCTTCCCGGCCAACACTTCCGAGTTCGTGGGGATGTTCATGGTTCATGTGCTTGCGAATTCTTGCACTACTTCCGGATCTATACTTAAACGTCGTTTGGCACTTAAGACAGTAGGCTAATTCTGCATCCGTAGTTTTCCACGCCGTTTGGCCGGGTGGCATCTCTGTGCTGGGTGCTACGAGGCGAACGAATGACCAGTATTCTTGCTTGTGAACACGTGGCATCTTGAACAGCGGAACTGGAGGTGGTGACGATGGTGGAGGTGTGTCTTCTTCCATGGCGGCTGGTTGATCAAGCAGTAATCCCGGTCAATTTGCTGCAGGTTCTGCTGCACCGATAGTGGGTAGTCAGAGGCTCTGATCCAACGTCTCAACCAACAGATTTCAAATCGTACGTGACGTCTTGAAAACGTTAGCTTTACGTCTAGCTTTTTTGTGGATGTCAAGTTTACGTTTTCTTACGTCCCCATCCCTAGTACCGTAGCACGGTACAGTACATTTCATGCCATACGTATTTTGCGCGACCGCCAGCCGGATCTGAGTAACAGTGCGAATACACTTGGAAGGTCAGGCACACAGTATCAAGAGGTGTAAAATCATTGCTGCCATCTGGTACTTTTGAAGACGAGAAATCCCACCCCGTCACCTGGTCGCTCGTGTTTGCTTTGTACTTTGCCCTACTTCTGTAGAAATGACCCTTTACGTCTTCTTCGGTAAGCACCCTTCCAGCTGAAATTCAGCTGGAAGCCTGAATGGCAGGAGGGCAACACCAATCGGATCGCTTCTGCACTGACTTATCATCATGCCCCGCCCTTCGTATTCAATACTGTCCCGGTGCAATGCCTGTTGCCTCCTTCACTTTAAATTCGTCGTCTTCAGCGCACTGAACA
>NW_003303684.1:511781-515009 GCF_000142945.1 Phytophthora infestans T30-4 | reverse complement strand
GCGAAGACTTGCTGACCTAGTGATCGTAGGAAGTTCGGCGAATTCTCATCCGATTACAGCCGAAAAGGACCCGAAAGCCGTAGACGCCGATACCCTAAACCCTAGCGCCTAAACCCTAAACCCTAGACCCTAAAACCTAAACCCTAAACCCTAAACCCTAAACCCTAAACCCTAAACCCTAAACCCTAAACCCTAAACCCTAAACCCTAAACCCTAAACCCTAAACCCTAAACCCTAAACCCTAAACCCTAAACCCTAAACCCTAAACCCTAAACCCTAAACCCTAAACCCTAAACCCTAAACCCTAAACCCTAAACGCTAAACCCTAAACCCTAAACCCTAAACCCTAAACCCTAAACCCTAAACCCTAAACCCTAAACCCTAAACCCTAAACCCTAAACCCTAAACCCTAAACCCTAAACCCTAAACCCTAAACCCTAAACCCTAAACCCTAAACCCGAGACCCTAAACCCTAAACCCTAAACCCTAAACCCTAAACCCTAAACCCTAAACCCTAAACTCTAAACCCTAAACCCCAAAAGCCTAAAACCCCAAAACCCCAAAAACCCCAAACCCCCAAAACCCTAAACCCCTAAAGCCCTATAGAGCCTAAAAAACCCTAAACCCTAAACCCTAAACCCTAAACCCTAAACCCTAAACCCTAAACCCTAAGCCCTAAGGCCTAAACCCTAAACCCTAAACCCTAAAACCCTAAACCCTAAACCCTAAACCCTAAACCCTAAACCCTAAACCCTAAACCCTAAACCCTAAACCCTAAACCCTAAACCCTAAACCCTAAACCCTAAACCCTAAACCCTAAACCCTAAACCCTAAACCCTAAACCCTAAACCCTAAACCCTAAACCCTAAACCCTAAACCCTAAACCCTAAACCCTAAAGCCTAAAGCCTAAACGCTAAACCCTAAACCCTAAACCCTAAACCCTAAACCCTAAACCCTAAAACGCTAAACCCTAAACGCTAAGCGCTAAAGGCTAAACCCTAAGCCCTAAACCCTAAACCCTAAACCCTAAACCCTAAACCCTAAAGCCTAAGCCCTAAAGCCTAAACCCTAAACCCTAAAACCCTAAACCCTAAACCCTAAACCGTAAACCCTAAACCCTAAGCCCTAAACCCTAAACCCTGAACCCTAAACCCTAAACCCTAAACCCTAAACCCTAAACCCTAAACCCTAAACCCTAAACCCTAAACCCTGAACCCTAAACCCTAAACCCTAAACCCTAAACCCTAAAACCCTAAACCCTAAACCCTAAACCCTAAACCCTAAACCCGAAACCCTAAACCCTAAACCCTAAACCCGAAACCCTGAACCCGAAAGCCGAAGGGCTAAACCCTAAACCCTAAACCCTAAACCCTAAACCCTAAACCCTAAACCCTAAACTCTAAACCCTAAACCCTAAACCCTAAACCCTAAAACCCTAAACCCTAAACCCTAAACCCTAAACCCTACACCCTAAACCCTAAACCCTAAACCCTAAACCCTAAACCCTAAACCCTAAACCCTAAACCCTAAACCCTAAACCCTAAACCCTAAACCCTAAACCCTAAACCCTAAACCCTAAACCCTAAACCCTAAACCCTAAACCCTAAACCCTAAACCCTAAACCCTAAACCCTAGGATGTTAAAACTATTTTTATTGCTTTTACGTACCCTAAATTACCCTAAATTACCGCGAATTACCCTAAGCGTGCTTTTTGTTGCAAAAAATCAAACATACAACTTATTACATGTTTCATTCTCGCTATCCATTTTGTTTTACAATCATTTGTTTATACACGCTTCAGTTAATACCCCATATCTACAAATGCAGCGGGGCTGCCGTAGCTTTAGCGTTAGAGGAAGACGTTCGACTCAGAGAGTCACTAATACTAAGTTCCGTTATCCAAAGGACACTTACAGCCCAAGACCAGGGCTCAAGTTAACACCTTAACTTTTTATGCTTCAAAACCAGAAGTGATTTATTTACTATTATTGCGGCCAAAGCCGCCTAGGGGTAAATGTATCTCTTTAACTATCTAGCATAGTAAACCTAATCAAATGCATAACGTGTGGCTTTCAGCCAACGTACTGAGAGACCTTGTTAACTCTCCAACTTATGTACTGAGAGTTTGTTAACTCTCCGGGTACTTCGTACCCCTGTGTGTTCCACACCATGTAACCCCGTTACACATGGCCATCTCGACCTCACGAGTCCAGAGAAGGAGATTCTCTCCATCCTTCCCCTCGAAGGTTTTTACGCTCACCATGAGCGGTTTCAGTCTCATAGACTCTTCACGCGTCATCGACGCCGCCGCCGTTGCGGCGCTCATCTTCTCTTGGACATGCTCCAAGAGCGCGTTCTCGTAGCGGGAGAACGATTCCAGCCTGGCAGTGACCGCCTCTGGACCTTGCGATGCAAGATGAGCCACGCCCTCCGAGCCAAGCAAGGACATAAGCTTAGTAAGCGCGTCCTGCAGCGCCGGGGGCAAATTCGCGAACACGGGGTGTTCCATCCTCGCAGAGGATATAGTCAACCGACTCAGGAGCGGGATTGACTACAAGTGCTACCAAGTGCAGCGAGGCTGCCGTAGCTTTAGCGTCAGAGGAAGACGTTCGACTCAAAGAGTCACTAATACTAAGTTCCTTATCCAAAGGACACTTACAGCCCAAGACCAGGGCTCAAAGTTAATACCTTAACTTTTATGCTTCAAAATCAAAAGGTAGTTATTTACTATGCGGCCAAGCCGCCTAGGGGTAAATGTATCTCTTTAACTATCTAGCATAGTTAAACCTAATCAAATGCATAACGTGTGGCCTTCAGCCAACGTACTGAGAGACCTTGTTAACTCTCTGGCTTATGTACTGAGAGTATGTTAACTCTCCAACTTATGTACTGTGAGTTTGTTACCTCTCTGGGTACTTCGTACCCCTGTGTGTTCCACACCATGTAGCCCCGCTACAATCCAACTTACCAACAGCGCCCAGACACCGACTAACGGAGGGGCCCCCCGATGATCCGTGTTCTGCTTGCTACGTAATTGCGCTGGTATTCTGGACAGTAGCAGAAAGCAGAATAAACTCTTGTTACTTCCCTTATTATCTCAACCGCAACTACGGTTTCTTCTTGAGTTTGCCTTTTTCTTTTGAGAGAAAAGCATACTCAAGAAGAAACCGTAGTTGCGGTTTGCCTTTTGCTTTTGAGAGAAAATCATACTCAAGAAGAAACCGTA
>NW_003303684.1:509145-509993 GCF_000142945.1 Phytophthora infestans T30-4 | reverse complement strand
GCTCCAAGAAACGACTGCATGCCCTTCTTGCTCGTTGGAAACGAAAGCTCGGTGATGGTCGCAAGCTTCTTGGGGTCAGCCCTGATGCCTTCTGGCGAAATTTTATGCGACAAGAAAGTCCAACTTGGATTGGCAGAAGATGCTCTTGGTGAAGCAAATGCTGATCCGACACTGTGCAAATCTTGCCAGCAATCGGTCCAGCGTCGCCAGGTAGCTGTCGAAATCCTCGCCACCGAAGCAAATGTCATTTACAAACGACCGTCGACCAAATACAGGTACCAGCGATGATTCGTCTGGTTCCCCGTTCGTAAACATGTCAGCGACGGAGCTGTTGACGAGTTGTAGTACAGGGTCGGTCTCTACCGGTGCTTCGCGGTCTGCCGCGAACTTCGTTTGAAACGAACCCTCGGCGCTTGGCCCACGACATTCCTTGGCCTGTTCTTCAGCTAAACGCATCCTCTCCGAGTATTCAAACCAACCTCCTTTAGGTTTAACGAACCCCCAGAGTGCGTTGTCAATCATACGCTGGTAGATCATCGGCGCGTTCGTTAACCCGAAGGGCATGCGTAACCACTCGAAATGTCCGAGTGCGCAGACGAACGCCGACACTTTACGCGCTCGCATGGTCATCATGACCGCCCAGAAGCCGCTTGATGCATCCAGCGAGCAGAACCACAGGTAGCGATCGAGGTCTGTTAACAGGTCGTCGACTAGCGGCATTGCATACTCCATGATCGCGGTGATAGCATTCACCATCTTGTAATCAATGCAGAGCCGGATGTCCAGCCCGTTCTTTTTCATCACAATCACAATCGGCGATGCCCATGGACTGTCTGAAAAGACGATCA
>NW_003303684.1:493787-503598 GCF_000142945.1 Phytophthora infestans T30-4 | reverse complement strand
ATCCACGTACAGATCGAAGATCCAAGGGAACCGGTGAGAGGACCAAGGAAAACGGTGAAGAAATTAGTGGCAGTCAAGGATCTTTTACGTCCGTTTACGGATTCAGGCATCGTGGTTGGTGCGCTCGATGCAGAAGATATCTTCGAGCTAGACTTGGATCTCATAGTATCGGCGACGCGTGACCGCTTCGTCAGAGTCAAGTCCATCACCGAAGAAAGGTCGCACACTATGGATCCAGTGTCGTCGCCGAGGATCAGCCAAGCTGCATCCTCTAACTACGAATCCGCGGCTGAGGATGGGTCAGATACGTCTTCCGAGCCGCGACGCAAGACCTTAGGCCCCTCCGGGGCGTCAACGCTGGAAGCGCGGGCAAGGATCCGGGGACAGGAGGCGCCCTCGTGTGGGAAGACTTGGAATCCAGGGCTGCCTTTTGTGATGAAGTCGGGCGTAATCGAGATACAGTCGGGCAGATTCAGGTATTACTGAAGGAGCAACTGTTTACGGATGAGCGAAATATGGCTACCGATGGGCAAAGTCTGCCGTCAGTCGGGGATAATCTGGCCCCAATCGGGCAGGAAAAGCCAGACGGTGGTGAGTCTGCAGTGGTGCCGCACGAAACGACTAGTCACCCTTTTATTGCCTACTTCGTGAAAAATTGGGATAGCTGTCGCGAGTTGTGGTGCGCTCACAAGCGACAAAACACAGTGACGCTTGGTAATAATACCAACAACAGATTGGAGGCCTCGTGAAAACAGCTTAAAGAGTGGGTGAACTCCTTTATGGTAGTGAATGAATGTATCGCATCTATCATGTATTACCAGAGCCTTCAAGAAAGACGATTCATCGATGAGATTAACAACAAAGTGAGCAGATATCATGCTGGCTACGACCGTGAGATGAATCTTGTCGCGAACCTAGTCAGTGAACACGCGTGCGAGCTCATTCGTGGTCAGTACTCTTACCCTATTGGCCCCAGCTCATACACTGTGATAGAAGGCTCGGACATGTTCTTCGTTAAGACTACCTGCACAGATGAGGATGCCCTGGACGAGGTCGGCACAGAGTATACAGTGAGCAAGCGCGACTGGAAATGTTCATGTATCTTTATGAGCACGCGTATTTTGCCATCTCGTCACGGTTTTTTCTGCTAAAGACTCTCAGGAAAGAACAGTAATCCCGACGCAGCTACTCCATCCTCGGTGGATTCTGTCTAGCGTTAGATCGGCGGTAGAGTTCGATAGCGCAAATGACAATCCTCAGTCATTAGAATCGTACGCCGTTCGCCGAGTTGTGGCTACAGACGTGTGCCCATGGGATTCGAGCCGTAAGTACAGGGAAGCTCTACCAATTGCAAGTAAAATATCTGACACGATGGTTGGATTGGGCATGATACAATATCGTGAAGCCCTGTTGTATCTGAAGGAAGTGGCTCGGCGCTTCAAGACGGGTGACTTTTCCAGCTCTCAGCCAAGGGATTTTGCTACGGATGGGGAAGCTGCAGCACATGATACCGGATCGGTGAACCAATCTGGTAATTGAGAGCGGCCACGAAGAGGGCGATGGCGAAGAGCAAATCCCGAGTCGGGTATCCAGTCGGGTGGCCAAGTCCAGTCGGGTGGCTCGGGCGAGTCTGGTAATTCTGGGGAATCCGGTTCTACTATGCAGCTGGCCGACGAGTGTGAATTTGAAGTGGCGAGTCCTCTTAGATCATGTGGCCGGCCAAAACAAAAGCCAAAGTCCAAAAAAGCTCCACGGCGAAACCATGTCGCGATGGGATCAAGCTGAATCTGACTTGTTCTCATCAGGGTTAAGCCTATTAAGTGGTCAACAGACTGTTGAAAACGAGCCCAAGTACGAGACAGCCGTAGCTATTCTACGCAAATTTCTGCTATATATCGAGTTCAGCTAGAAACCTAGAGCTCCCATTGTCCACATACTTGCAAGCCTACCTCCCACCAAAGTCATCACCCCATCCCAGTCAATAACACGGATTTTCCGGAAGGACCTCATTGATAAATGCAATGCCAAAGTGACAGCCCTTCCGAAGACACACAAAAAGACTATGGAAAGAACATTGCAGAACTTGATGTTAAAAATTGACGTAGGTACCTTCGCTTCAGAGACGCTGGGAATCATAAAAGTGATACAGAGCAGTGCACAACATCCAATGTGCGGACAAGACGATCGACTGGATTAAGTCGATCGATTTCACAATGCAAATGGCTATACATTTCCAGATTGACCCGGACACCGAGATACTATCAAAAGTGAAGTCGCTATCACTTCTATCGCAGATACGGTACACCGTACAGAGAAAGTTGCGCCTCACTAACGTCCGTGTTTTGATTTTACTTAGGCTGAAACATTGGAAGTGGTGGGTAAATGCCAACTGGGAACATAGTACCGTGAGCACGTTGATGATGATGTAGTGTTGGAATTCCCACGTGAACTCTAGCTACAAATGTAGTTAGGACGTTCCCACAACAATACGTCTACTAGGATAGTAAACGATCGTTCGGGCGGACCTGAAGACCCCAGTTCTGCCTTGCACCGGGACAGACTGGACCTTGTAAACCACTTATATAGGCCAGCCAGTAAAAATAAGAACACGCTGCTAGCACGAGCAAAGCTAGCAGGTGCTATGAATCCTCGTGGTCCCAACAGCGGAAGGGTACCAGGCACGGGTAAGCCTTTTACGAGATCACCGAGTGTTCAACACTCGGTTGGAAGAATAAAAGGGATGCAATACAAGCACTCCCAGTCGTGCAAATAGGCAACAATAAGCCGTCACGTAAAACCTCCCGATAGTAATCGGCCAATACTTGGCCTTGCCGGATGAACCCTCGCTACAGAGCTTCGAGTTCACCGACAGGCATAACACACTCAAACAAGCTTGACCTGACGCTTACCTTGAAGCCGGACGTCGCTCTGTGTGCTTGAGTGGAAATTCTGTTCTGTATTTAAGCTTACCCTTTCGGGGTTATTCCTAATAAGAAGTCCTAATCAAGTATACAAATATCAAGTGAACAGTGATCCGTTATGGATCTTCTTGCATGCCAAGCGTCGTCTGCACTGTCGCATGAGTATCTTTAACGGTCCGCGCCCTGTCCCAGACGATGAACGTGCCTTCCAAGGGTCGCTGAGTCTTCCACGAACTCATCCCAACCGCCACTGAGGGTTCGTACCGAAAATGGTCCGCTGAATGCGAATCCCGGACAGTCCATTATTAATAATAAGGACAGCCTGGATTCAGTGACATATGGGCCGTATCCACTACTCGTTGAGAGTTCGGAAGTGACGCTGTCGAGTCCCTTGCACCTTGGCGTCTCCGTACATCACATGACCGAGGGTTCGTCGCTTGAACATCTTGGGCGGTGTCACGTCTTTGTCGACGGGTGATAATCCGCAACTACGGAGAAATCACTACACCACAACTGCCCCTGTCGCAATGGAAGCCACGGTAATGGTGCCCGATGTGACATTTCTTCATTCTTCAATTCACCATCTCTCCACCGTATGGCCAAGCGTCTGAATCGAGCCGTGTCCGACGTGTTTCAGCGTCTCCATCCTCGCAGACGCCGCGAACGTGAACAGCTGAAGGTACTTCAGCTGATCCTTCTCTTGAATCATCGACACCTTGCTCATCACCTCGCATTACTCGACTTGTTTCTCAGGAGGGCAAGGCCGAGGGCTCGAACGCCCCTCAGTCTGCTGCACTTCCTCCGATAGCAGCGTCATCAACCGGTCCTCCGGCGCCCGCTGCCCCGGACTCTTCACTCCCTGCGGTAGCTCCTGCAGCACTCCCCGTCGTCGCTGAATCCGCGGAGATGGCTCCTGCTGCTCCTCCTGCCCCAGCTGGTGGTCCGCCACCACTCACCGAAGATTCGCTGCGCGCCCTGCTGGCTGAAAGTACGGAGGCATCGGTCGATCACATGATGACCTCGATAATCCCGTACTTGACTGCAATGGCTCGTCACCAAGTGCAGCTCAGCGTTGCGCCTCCTCTCCACGGCGATACACACACTCAGCGTCGCCTCGAGACTGCCGTTGGTTTCGATGATGTCCTCGCTGCGATACAACCTGTTCCTGACGCGCTGTCGGCATTACCCGAACGAGTTGCCGACTTGGAGCGTCAGTTGCGGTTTGCTCAGTCCGAGGCTGCTGCCGCCGTACGTTCGGTGGCACCCGAAATCATGGCTCGTGAGAACGCGGAGGTGTTCTTCAAGGCTGCCAACGCTGAGATTGAAGCCCTTCACCACAACGTCAAGATTCTCCGCGAGTCGAACGCCAAGAACGACGCCATGCTCGCCACTGTTCAAGCCACTATGGAGCGACACGCAGAAGACTTGAATCGTCTGCACTGCGAGGTCCAAGCTCGGGACGTTTTCATCAGCACGTTGCACAAGAAGCTGGCTCGCGAACGCGAGGTGTACAAGTCTTCTATTGGGGCAAATACCGAGCAGACGCGGAAGTTTCACCTCCTTCTGGTAAAGCTTGCCCAGGGCAAGTATGTTGATAACGACACGCTCAAGGTCCTCGAAAACCAGCAAGACCGTAACACTCGCCTCCTCCAAGCGACTCGCACCCTCCGTGCACACGTGAGTCTGGCCGGGATGGGTCCCGAGGTACTTCGTCTGGCTGTTGATGGTACGTTCCTAATGTCGCTCCTTCCACCGTGTGTTCAGCAACTAACGTTCGTTCACAATCCTTCGTGATAGGTCTGACTGCGGGTGAGCTGGACCTGGACGCGCTGGACTTGGATCAGGAGACGTTAGTCGCTTTGCGGCGCATCCAGTCTGCTACCGCGTCTTCGGACCATCCTCAAGCTCTTCCTGCAGCTTTGGCCAAGGCCGCTCACCAAGTGGCCCATGGGAAGTCCCATAAGCGTCTTCGACCAGGTGGCGAGGATTCAGACGACGAGCCGGACGACTCTGACGAAGACAAGGCTCCAATCCCGACGGACAAGACCAGTACTTCGATGGCAGCCGCTGGTCTCGGTGATGCGCCACCTGCCGATACTTCAACTCCCAAGTCGGCTCGTAGATCGCTATTCGGCCCGAAGGCGTGGAAGAAGGTGGCCCAGAAGAAGCGCAAGAAGTCTCGTCCTCATTCTCCTGCCAAGTCGCCCCGTCGTCATATGAAGACTCGGTCCAAGTCTGTACCGTCTTCTCCAAGTTCATGGTCGCCACCTCCTACACCAGCGTCTTCTTCAACTCCTGCCGTGGTCGACCTCAGCGGCAACCAGAGTGACGTGGGCATGGGGAATGCTGGTCCAAGCAGCGTCCCATCGGTTCAAGAAACTGCTACAGAGTCTTCGGGTAAAGATGTGGACCTTGGGGATCACAACGATGTTCCTGATTCTCCTGACGCGCCTTCGCCCCCGCCTCAGGGTCCTCCCGATGTTGCCAAGCCACCAGCTTCAACGATCTCTCCTTCTCCAGCCGACATACGTGCTGCTGAAGAAGCTCTGCGTGAGGCCGAGCAAATGCGACTCATGTTCGGCTCAAGTGATGAAGGTGAAGAGTCGGACCACACTGTCCCACAAGGCAAGTCTGCTTCGGCGTCCGTTCCGACGTCCAAGACAGTTGAAGTCTCGGGAGTGGTTTCTACAGCAGGTTCTGCCCCTGTTGAAGCTGCTCCACCAGCCTCCGTGTTTTCAAAGCCGGCTCCGACTGTTCCGAAGGCTGTCGTACCAAGCGTGTCTTCGCCCGACTTTTCGATGGAGATTGATGACGATGGAAATGCTGATGACGATCGTGGAGATGACGTGGATGATAATGAACCTTCGGTGGATGATTCGCCTGATGCTCCCAGTAGTGGCGGTGATGTTCCGCCACCTACCGATCATTTAAGCACACTCGATGACAAAGATATTGAAGATTCCGAAAGAAATTGGAGCAATCTTGGCCCAGCTCGTCCTCCGACTCCACCTCGGCCAAATCCTTCGCCGATGATGACTTCTCCAATCATAGTTGCCGGTCCGCCTCCTTCGCCACCGGCAAGTCACCCAGCACCAGCATCTTCTCCTCCTGTTCCGGTGTCTTCTCGTCCGCCTATTTGGACTCTCGATGCTGGACCTGGGCGCATGATCACGGCCACCTACACTTCGGTGCCGCGTCGTGGTGGTGCACCGTCGGTTGAGCCGTTGCCTCACCGAGTGTTGTCTGGCGGTCGCCTTACGGTGCCGGCTTCGTCCACCTTGCCACCGTGGGTTCTTCCGTACGTGGACATGGAGTTTACTGACGCAGGCGCCAAGAAGTGTTTCGAGCGACTCTTGAGCTTAACCCTTCCCAAACCAGCTGGGGAGGTGACCGTGCGTACAACGTTGGAGGGTCTCCAAGCGTTCTTTGATTACTCGCATCCTGATCACCCGTACCAGCAACTTCGGCAGCTCTATCCTCTTCAAGCCTGTCTCTTCGACACTGTCGGCTTCAATCCAAGCGTTCCCATCTCAAAGCGTGCTCCGATTGAGACCCGTCTCAAGATGATCTGGCGAACCTTCGGGGTGACGGCGGTTAAGCAAGGTGACGTCCGGGTTCCCGTTGTGGGAGTGTCCTCATTGGCTTCCCGTTGGCTGGTATTGAACGAGGTCTCGCTGAAGAAGCTAAAAAGGTTGGCCCCGACAAGGAGCGCTTGAAGGAACTGAGAGCTCTGTTGAAGAAGCTCTTCAGTGAGCGCGACCGTCGTGCCCGATCGTCTTCGTAACAAGTACCGTGAGCAGTACATGGCGTGGAGTCGTGACTCGGTTTCCTCTGGTACTTCTGGCGCGCCGTTCATTCGTCCCGAGTTGCTTTTGGAGCCGTCGAAGCCGTGGTACCCCATTAAAAACTTGTCGTTCGCACCTCGGACATCTGACTGGCTTTCCGAAGTTCCGGCTCTCGACGCTCGTCAGCCCTGGCGTACTGGATGGATGAATGCGCCGCATCAGCACCCGTACAACACCACGTACTTCCCGTGCCAGCGTAATCCGGAGATCTTCAATCCTCGTGGTACGCGTTTCGTGAATGTGTATCGAAGCGTGATCGTAGACCCGTCTCTGGATTCTACTGAAGTTATTCCGACCTGGCGTTCGTTGTTTGACTCGCTACCGGGTACTTCATGTCCCGCTCTGGCTGCTGCTCCTGTTGAAGCTGGTACCGAGGATTCGCAGAGTTCGGCTGCAGCTCCAGCTTCCGAGGCTCAGGTTCCTGATGAAGAGGAGAAGGAGAGTGGTGACTCGACTTCGTTGGCACTCTTGGCCATCGCGGCCAGGCAATTGGAATCGATTTGAATCTTCGCTGCAAGCTCCACGACGTTCTCCAGCATCTCAGCTAACTGTTGATGTGTCCAGCGAAGTTTCGTTTTCAGCGGTCGCTCCCCGGTCGGCATTCACGTTTTTTATTCTTAATCCACTTCCACAGCGTAATCATGCTCATGTTGTTCTTCAAATGCATATACAATTTGTTGTTGCAGTAACGTTTTTCGTCTGTTACCACAGGCTGCATCGCCCTGTGGACAGTTCACACGTGATCCAGTCACGCTAGTCTTCGTCCGCCACTTGCGCCATCTGCAGCCGATTCTCGCTCTACTTGGCTCGCAAATAGTCGTACACATGACAAGTTGGATGCTGGTTCCCAAGTTGGATCTTCATGGCCCACCCACTTGACTTTGAACTCGCGTACAGCACGCTCCGTGCTCGTCGACAGTGGTGTTCTGTCGTCGAGGATGGCCTCGACTTCATATTCACCGGCAACTTGATCTGGTTCCCAGCTGTCCTCAGGCAATAGTTCCTCATCGAAGTCGAGTATTGCTTTCATTAGTCGCATCTAGTACCAACCGAGTGTTCGGGTCGACTGTTGAACTCGTTGACAGCCTTGAGTCTCGACACATGCACTACAGGGTAGAAGCGATACCCACTTCGGTCAGGCAGTTCCAGCTCGTACGCAAAATCTTCCACCTTGCGCTTGATCCGAAAAGGTCCATGCCACCGGTGAGCTAATTTCTTCGTCAAGCCCCGGTTTGACGCGTTCCCATGTACAACCACGCCCGGCTCCCAATCTCAAAAAAAGATCTCGGTGGGGCTCTTGCAGGATCTTCCATCTCTTCCGAAGCTTCTGGAGGGTCCGCCGAGTGTTCATTTCCACTTGGTTGAGGTACAGCGGCTTTTTCCAGTCGACTCAGAGCATCATTATGCTTTTTCGCTCTCCGCTCCTTTTCTACAGCCTGATAATCTTTGGCCATAGTGAGGGCAACCTCATGCTGTCGATTGATCTCACGCCGCCACGCTAGTGCGTCAGACTGCTTGCCGAGTCCTCGTTTGAGTGATGACGACATTGCCCGCAACGTCGACTGTGCATCCCAACCATGAACGAGGTAGAACGGTGTTTCCTTCCTTGTAGTGTCCTGAGAAGTATTAATAGCAAACACCAGCTTCTCTGCGATTTCATCCCAATCTTGCTGTAAAGGGTCTTCCGCGTACACCCGTACGGAACCCATCACTGACTTGACCGAGCGTTCCTGCTGTCCATTAGCCTGTGGCCGATAGCTCAAAGTCGCTCTTGATCTTGACTGCATCATCTCTGCGAACGCTTGGAACACCTCGCTCATGAAGCGTGGGTCACGGTCATGCCTTATCAGTGATGGGGCTCCGAACCGTCGGTACACACCTTCTTCGAACACTTGGGCAACACTCAGTGCAGTCGTATCCGACATAGCCTTGGCAATAACGAATCCCGTGAACGAGCACTGAAATAGGAGCAACGCCGTGTTGCCCCTGCGAGATTTCGGTAGTGGGATCACAAAATTCATCGAGACGATCTGGAAAGGTCGTTCGGCTAGTACGTTGCCAGGCGAGTATCCACGAAGCTGTGGACGGCTCTTACTCGAGCTGCAATCTGGACATGACTTCACATGCTTCTCCACGTCAGCGTACAAGCCGATCCAATAATAATCGGACTTAACGCGATGGAACGTTCTCACCACACCTTGATGTCCTCCTTCCAGCGAGTCGTGACAGTTCTGCAAGACCTCTTGAATCATCGTTGTTGGTACTACAAGCCGCAACTTGGTCTCTTCTTGCCAACCGTGATCGTACCGACGATTCAATCCAAGATAGTGAAGCACGCCGTCTTCTGATAACACGAACCGGTCAGCATACTTCCAGGCATCTCGAGCTTCTTTGTAACTCAGCTCTTGTGCTTGGCCCTGAAGCACCTTCTTGATGTTAGACCACTTCTGCTCCTCGTCTTGTGCCACCATTATTCGTCTGCGTCGTTCCCGCTGTATCGCTACCAGGTCAACATCTTCCGCATCGGGAAATGCCGCTGGTACAGTCTTGTGAGGATGGTCTGGCAAATCTTCGCCGAATGAATCTTCGGTGGACGTCTCTCGTCGTTCTTCATGCTGTTCTTGAGCTTTTGAGACCTCCTCCGAGTGTTCATCTGCAAACCTGACGCGTTTCTTGGCTTTCGTCTGTCGCCGAGTCATCACTGTCATATTACCATAATCGCACTTTGGTGAGCTGTAATCAACCACGAAATTTTCGAAAGTTTTCCACTTTGAAGACTCGCTGCCTGACAGTACATGTACTTGACGCTCTGCTCCACGTGACGAAACATCTACCGAGTCTTCATCCGGCTCGTAGATCATTTCCTGGATGCGATTCAGCGACGCCAATTCCGACTTGCGAGTTTCAGCCAAGATGACCCGACTGACCTTTGATTCCAACGCTTCAGTGACTAACGAATCCGCGGCAGCGTTGTATTCTCGTACAACGTGAAGCTATTAAGTGATCGAAGCTTGGCCGCGAGTCCCGTGAGTATCAGCCGCGCTA
>NW_003303684.1:492575-493687 GCF_000142945.1 Phytophthora infestans T30-4 | reverse complement strand
CTTCTACGTTGGCTTACTCAAGCCGTATCAGGACCCTGCTCATTTGACCGCGGAGGCGTTGGTGCAACGTTTCTCGGGCCACGACAGGGTGCGCGACAGCGGTAGAACGAACCAAGGCAGGTTGAGCGACAGCTGGTGGCGGGGCCACAAGACGCAACAGCAAGTCGATCTGACCTTGCAGCTGAGCGACTTGACGCTCAAGGTCCACGACTCGGTTCTGAACCGACTGTGGTTGTTCAAACCAGTCCACGCGGTGGTTCGTCTCATCGAGACCATCTGCAAGGCGACTCAGAGAGTCAGTCGTATCATGGAGATACTGGTTCAGGGAACCCACACGTTGCTCCAGCGCGAACACGTCGCTGCGACTCGCGACGCGAGAGTCCAGCTGAGGCTCGGCCTCCTCCTGCTCTGCTCGACGAGCACGGCGAGCTCCACTTCCATGTGGAACGCCTGGTGGCGAGGCGCAGGCGCCAGGGTCGTACTCAGTACCTTGTGAAATGGAGGGGTTATCCTCACTCACAAAACTCTTGGGAGTTTGAGGTTGTCCTCCGGCAGGACTGCCCTGACGTCGTCGACGCTTTTGATCGGGCACACTCACTGCCCCGCCGCTACGGCGTACGACCGCGTCGCCAGGCGCCGAGCGCTTTCCCGCCGCTAGAACGCGGGGATGACAGGTCGGTGGCTGAGCTCAAGCTCCGACCAGTGGCTGGAGCAGCCGGCTCATAGGAAAGAGCGGTGCTCGCAGCATGAGCAAGAGGTGGTGACGCCTCGAGGTGATGGGGACGGGGTCCCAGTGTTCGTCGACGTGCTTTCGACTTAGCGAAGTCTAAGCGCAAACGTCTCTCAAGACGAATATCAGTTTCAGAGAAACTTGCTCGAAGAGCATTGTAGGAGGGGAGCCGTCGAGCTTCCTTCCACCCAGCTTCGGAATTGTGCTTCATAAGCACGCTGGGATTCTCCAGGGTTGAGAACAACCGGGATGATTCGCATAGAGGAACCGGATGGCGCTTTAGCTGCATCTGCAGGCGCGCCTGATACTCCTGAGGAGTGTGACTTGTGGAGTCAGATATCGCTCTCGGAGCGTGCCGTTGCACTTGCTCATCAGCAGTCGA
>NW_003303684.1:483849-492392 GCF_000142945.1 Phytophthora infestans T30-4 | reverse complement strand
AAACGACCGTCGACCAAACACAGGTACCAGCGATGATTCGTCCGGTTCCCCGTTCGTAAACATTGAGCGACGGGGCTGTTGACGAGCTGTAGTACAGGGTCGGTCTCTACCGGTGCTTCGCGGTCTGCCGCGAACTCGTTTGAAGCGACCCTCGGCGCTTGGCCCACGACGTTCCTTGCCTGTTCTTCAGCTAAACGCATCTTCTCCGAGTATTCAAACCAACCTCCTTTAGGTTGAACGAAACCCCCAGAGTGCGTTGTCAATCATACGCTGGTAGATCATCGGCGCGTTCTTTAACCCGAAGGGCATGCGTAACCACTCGAAATGTCCGAGTGCGCAGACAAACGCCGATACTTTACGTGCTCGCAAGGTCATCATGACCGCCCAGAAGCCGCTTGCTGCATCCAGCGAGTAGAACCATAGGTAGCGCTCGAGATCTGTTAACAGGTCGTCGACTAGCGGCATTGCATACTCCATGATCGCGGTGATAGCATTTACCATCTGGTACTCAATGCAGAGCCGGATGTCCAGCCCGTTCTTTTTCATCACAATCACGATCGGCGATGCCCATGGACTATCTGAAAAGACGATCAGTTCTGCTTGCAACAAAGCGCGCAGCAGCTCGTACAGTTTGCCGAGAAATCGTAGCGGCACGCGCCGGGCACGCTGTTTAATCGGGGCGTGCCCCTGTGTGTCGATATCGCATACCGCGCCGTAGGCTGGCGGCGGCAGTGCGTTACCACTAGCAATCAGAATCTGCTCGTAGTTCTTCAGCGTCGCGACCAGACGTTCTCGGCGATCAGTCGACTGCTGAGGATCAGCAACATTAGACGCAGTGTAGTCTATCGTCGTGTTGATCTTTTCGGTCAGGTCCGGCAGGAATGCCAGATCCTTCGCGTAGTCTTCCAAGCCAATGTTGTTAAGTGGGTGTTCGTAGAAATCATTTCTCGTATCCTCTGTTGCTTCATTTCCTTCGGTTGTTAACACTCGAGCAACCGAGATGTATGTTCCGTCCAACGTCGCTACGGATTCTTCCCTTGACCAAACATCGGCATCCGCTTTGATTTCAACAGTCGGTACTGGGTCCATCTCCTTCCCATCCTGGTTTCCCATCTCTGGGCCATCTGCCGAGTCGTCGTTCGCAATATTGAATGCGCGGGCCACCGACATATTGGGTTGTTGACTTTGTTCAGCTCCTCGTTCTGCCGCTGTCTTGACAGTTCCGCATTCGCACCAATCTTGCAATGAATACTCGGTGCCGTACTCAACACCTTCAGCGCGATGCCGGCATCCTCTGGATCAACCACCGATGTCTCGTTCGCAGATTTGGTGGCACACAAGGCCGGGACAGCTTCGTCAAAACAGGTGACTCCATTTAATCCAGTGCTGTTACTTGTCGCTTCCGTGGTCACCCCTGACTGGACACGAACACTCGTTGGCGTATGTACACCGGCCTCAGTAGTTCGTGTGTACGCACTACCGAGGCTTCGTTCGCGTTATTGCCTCCGCCACGGGTTGTCGTGTACGTGTCCAAAGGTTCTTCGGAAGGCTGACCGTCGGCCGAATCCCCGGCTGTCACCCCAGACGCCAGACAGGCTTCCACTCGTTCACGTTCCTCCAGGATCAGTGCCCAGCGCTCTGCACACGTCAGGCGATCACTAGAATCTACTAGCGAGTCTTCTAGAGGTCGTGCTAGCACCCCACTGGGTTCTGGATAGTCCGGTCGATCAACTGACGAAGGCTGAGTTGCAAGCCATTGTTCGTAGATTTCACATTCACGCTGAAAGAGCTCGCGGTCTCTGCAACCTTCGTAGGCCAACACTTGCCAGTCTTGGTACTTCTTGGACTCCAGACGCACATATCCGTCACCTCGTGGCAAATCGCCATCTGGAATCCACATCGCGATCGAGTCGTGTGCTGGTAGGTACACAGTTCGGTCGGACACGTTGGTCAACCGAATGCTCTGAGGCCGTCCACGTCGAAACCTCGTCACTGACGGGATTAACGAGTTCACAGTACGTGTTCCTCCAGCCCGACGTGGCGCTTCGCTAGTCGATATTCTCGCCACTCGTGCGCTTGAATGTCCAAACGCTCGGGTGGCCCGGCGTTAACATGGGAGCCGTACTCTTCGCTGTCGATCATGTTCTTGGTCTTGATCAGCGGGATTTGAACTTTGTGCGGTAATTGCGCCGCGCCGTGAAACAGGTCCAACCGGATCCCAGCTGGGATCATAAAGTCGGTCCCGAGTACCACGTCGACGCCTGCACTATGCGCCATTACACACATCTCAAACTCGTACACCATCTCCCATCCGAGCGTAATCTTGACGCACGCTCGTCGCATCGTAGACACCTTGCCTTTGTTGATTCCTTGAATGTCAATGCAGCGTCTGTGATCGGGTACATCTCGGAGTCGCAACTTCTTGGCAAAGGCGTCAGTGATCACACTAACGTTCGCTCCTGTGTCGAGTAGGATCCTCGTTCGCTGGTCGTTCACAGCGCCTTGCACCAGAGCTCTCATTCTGATCCGTCGGTCGAATTTCTTGGCCGACCACCACCCCTGTCTCTCGCCAGGGTTCAACTTCATCATCTTGGAGTGACCCTTGGGCTCGTCTCGCGCTACACTCGAAACCAAGCCGAACGAACCCTCGCTGGTGCCCTCATCAGCATCAGCACACTCCACTCTCTCTCCAACACCTCCACCGAGGATTCTACTCCTCTCCTTTTCATTTTCCGTCGCGTTCACCTTTGTTACGTATTTATCAGGCCATTCACTCTGCCCCATGAAAGCAAAGATACACTCTGCTTCCATTGAAGGCTCGGTTAGCTGTGGCAGCCCGATAGGGATCAGCCCAGTTGTAGTTGGCGGGCTGCCTAGTTTAAATGACGTTCTTGAACGACGGCCTTGAGCTCTGGCGGGAGCTCCTCCTTCGTGCCTTTAGTGCGCAAGAATTTGGCAAGGTCTTGGAAGTTGCGGAAAAGCTCGCATTGTCCAGCATCGTGGAGTTGTTTGCAGAACTTGCATCGCTTGTTACAGTAGTGGGCGGAGTGACTCATGCCACCGCACACCGCGCATGGTCCGTACTGTGGGCGTCGGCTGTCGCGGTTGAAGTCACGTCGACCGCGTTGGTCCTAATTGAGCCCACGGTCACCACTTCGGCGATCTTGATTGAAGCCATTCTCGCGATCAGGCGTGTTTCCACGCGGCTGACGGTTGTCTGAACGTGCGTAGGTGCCTTCAGCAGCTGCACGGCGCTCATTTTCGTTAGCAGCGGCGAGGTATCGGTCGTTTTCATCCAATGAGAAATCGCCATCCGTATTATCGGGCTGAAAGTCGTTGTACTCGTCTTGGACATCGTTGTAAGCGTTCGGATCTTCGTTTGAATACTCGGTGCCTCCTTGAGCAGCTTCACGACCTTCTAATTCAGCTAGTAGGTCATCCACCGTGGCTTCAATGAGCGTCACTCTTGGTTTGTTTCGGTTGTCATCGCGGCGACGGTCATCACGCCGGATGTTGCGGGCGTATCCATCGTCGCGTCGCGTATCACGACTCTTGGAGTATCGGTACTCACTGTCACGCTTGGCCATCCTCTCCTTGCCCTTGAGAACATCTTCGATGATCTCTTCGAGCTCGTGAATGTCGGCGACTCGAGCGTGGTAGAGACTCTCCGCCAGCTTGTCATCATCGCATGTTGCCAGGAGCTGCTGTACGTGTTCTTTCGCGTCGCGGCCACTCTTCTCGAGGTGTAAACGGGCGGTCCGAGCGTAGCCATTCAGCCTGTTTATGTAGTCGCACAGATGTTCATTACGTTCCCGCTTGGCGGAGTAGTAACGCGACAGTGCCGTCTGCGTGAGCTGCGAGCAGTAGTAGCGGATGAACGCATCGCTCAGCAGCTTCCACTTGCGCTTCGTCTTCTTCGGGAGTTGACGGAACCAATGAATGGCTCCGTCCCGGAGACTTAGCTCAAATGGAATGCACCATTTATCGGCATCTGTGTGGGTTCCAGTCATTTCATAGACGAACCCACGGAGCCACTGCATACAGTTCTCGCTCTTGTTGCGAGAGCCTGAGAATGGCGTGATGCGATCCAGCGGTCGGTGCGAAGCCATTTCAATCATCGGTGTCGGGTCCACGTCGTTCAGCGTCGCCAGCTCATTCATCTGACGCATCAACTCGACTTGAGGATCTTCCTCGTCGAATGTACGCACCAAAATGTCATCGTCACTGGACGAACCATCGCTGTCGACTTGACGACATCCGGCACCACCTTTGAGAGCTCGCGCACCGCCTCGGCGACCGAACGAACCTTCGCTACTAGCGTAAATACGTTGCATACGGCTCTTCGAACGTGGCGTAACCATGTGCGAGTCTTGAAAGTACTGTGAAGCTTCGGTAGTGCCAAAGGCACCACGCTCAGCTCCATGCTTGGTCGGAGGAGTACGAACGAGTCGTTGGGGTGTCGGCGGCAGTGCAATCGTGGACGGATCTTCATCTTGAATCATCGGTCGACTTACCGGCTGCTTTCCAGCGTTAATGCCAACAGCGCCAAGCGCCTTCCGAAGCTTCTTCTTCCATTTCTGGAGGGCAGCTCCGGCTTCATGTGGACTCCAATCTTGCAGCGACATCGTCAATGGGTACGTCTCGTTCTCGAACCCCAGCGACAACAGTAGCGAAACTGAATTCTCGGCAACTTGGCTAGTCGAAACCGAGTTGACTGGGTATTGAAGTTCCTGCGCAAGCGCAGGCCAGTCGGTTTTTTCCTTGGGGATGGGCTTGAACAGATGCATCCACTCATCATTCTGCATCAACGCTTGTACGCGGTCGAAAACGCGCTTAGCGGCTGGTGTATCACCGTTGATAGGTGGGCGAGGTGCCTTCAGCAGTGATGAATGCTTTGCACTCGCCACCGAAGGTTTAGAACCCTCGGTCCCATCGTCATAATCGTCGTAGGCGGGTTCCGGTCCCGCAACATCATCGAGCTTGAAAGGGACCTGGTCGGCCCGCTCAGACCCGATGATAGCATGGCCGTCTCCGGCGTCGCTGCGCCTGGCTCTGGAGCCGGCGTCTTCTCTTCGTAATATCCATAATCGTAGGCGTCAGGACCGATGTCCGCTTCGTCGTCGAAACTCACTGAAAGCTCGGTGGCGGCTGCAAAACGCGCCGTCGGGCTTGAACTCTCGTTGCGAGCCCCGCCAGACTTGGCAGGCGTAACTGGTACCGTCGGTTGTCCTTTCGCCATGTTTCTTGTCTTTTTCTTGTTCTTCTTCTCTTGGTAGCTCGTAAACTGGAAGGCCATACAAACAGTTCACAATGGTCACAATCTGTTCCCGGGTCGCGGCACCAGTTGTGGTGTTAGAAATCCCACGTGAACTCTAGCTACAGATGTAGTAGGGATGTTCTTACAACAATACGTCTACTAGGATAGTAAACGATCGTTCGGGCGGACCTGAAGACCCCAGTTCTGCCCTTGCACCGGGACAAACTGGACCCTGTAAACTACTTATATAGGCCAACCAGTAAAAATAAGAACACGCTACTAGCACGAGCAAAGCTAGCAGGTGTTTTGAATCCTCGTGGTCTCAACAGCGGAAGGGTACCAGGCACGGGTAAGCCTTTTACGAGATCACCGAGTGTTCAACACTCGGTTGGAAGAATAAAAGGGAGGCAATTCAAGCTTTCCCAGTCGTGCAAATAGGCAACAATAAGCCGTCACGTAAAACCCTCTCGATAATAATCGGCAATCCACAAAGTCTCTTGGGCTTGGCGGGATGAACTCTCGCTACAGAGCTTCAAGTTCACCGACAGGCATACACACTCAAACAAGCTTGACCTGACGCTTACCTTGAAGCCGGACGTCGCTCTGTGTGCTTGAGTGGAAATTCTGTTCTGTATTTAAGCTTACCCTTTCGGGTCTATTCCTAATAAGAAGTCCTAATCAAGTATACAAATATCAAGTGAACAATGGTCCGTTATGGATCTTCTTGCATGCCAAGCGTCGTCTGCACCGTCGCATGAGCATCTTTAACGGTCCGCGCCCTGTCCCAGACGGTGTAAAGTGCCTTCCAAGGGTCGCTGAGCCTTCCGCGAACTCATCCCAACCGCCACTGAGGGTCGTACCGTAGATGGTCCGCTGAATGCGAATCCGGCCAGTCCATTATTAATAATAGCGACAGCCTGGATTCAGTGACATATGGCCGTATCCAATACTCGTCGAAAGTTCGGGAGTGACGCCGTCGAGTCCCTTTCACCTTGGCGTCTCCGTACATCACATGACCGAGGGTTCGTTGCTTGAACATCTTGGGCGGTGTCACGTCTTTGTCGACGGGTGATAATCCGCAACTACGGAGAAATCACTACACCACAGAAGCGTATGCAAAGAGAGTCCGTATTAAGCGGATTCTCAAAGCACAAAACAAAGAAACATGGATATTGGGACTAAAGGAGTATCTGATGGGAGATGTAAGGGACCTGAGTCGAGAAGACGCCGAATCCTACAGTATTATCGCTACGGATTATGCAATGGATCTAAACGACTTACTCTTCTTTTGCCCCCTACGAAGCGAGCAGTGGGGATCGAGACGGCTTGATGAGATTGGTGATGCCAGAAACCTTGCAGCAGGACGTCCTGCATCACTATCACGCTAGCTTAGAAGGAGGCCATCAGGGAATCGGTCGGACTTACCAACGGTTTCGAGAATGTTTCCACTGGAGGGGACCGTTCAAGAGTGTGTAACCATATGTCGGTGAATACGTGGATTGTGAGACAGGCAAAGGCAGACCCACAATTGAGAAGAGTCTCCAGGTAACGTCCAGGCGACTTACCCGTTCCAAATCATAGCAATGGATCACATCCCCTCACTACCCAAGTCATTCAAGGGAACACCGAGTTGTTGATCTAGGTGGATCTGTTCACCGGATACGCGATAGCCAGTGCTAGCGCGTCCAGAGCTGCACAGACCATCGTCGAATCGTACGAGGAGTGTGTCATTCGAAGATTTGGAGCTAGTGAGGTGATTTGTCATGATCGGGAGCCAGGTTTCATGTCCGATTTCTTTCGAGCCTTCGACAGGATCATTGGGCAAAGACAACGGGCAACTAGGGCATATTGTCCTCAAGCCAATGAATCTGCCGAACGCATGGTACAGACGATCACAAGGGCGCTCAAGATGTATGTCCAGGATTGGATCAGCGGGACTGGGATGAGTATGCAGAGTGACTCACCTTCGCAATGAATACTGCACAGGACAGGATACGGGGCGATACCTCGTTCTACTCGGTACATGGATGGGATCCTAGATCCACTTTGAAAGCGGTCATTCCAGTGGGTAGAACCAAGAGGATAAACCGAAACCTAAGACGATGGCGATACCAGGTCGAGAAATACTACCGGCAAGCCAGATCCCAAGAGAACGAACGGTTGGGAAGTGCGATACAGGATCGAGCGAATCGACACAACGAAGCTGTCCGTCCACATCAAATCCAGGTTGGATCGCAAGTGTGGCTGTACTTGGATCGGGTAAGAGATGGATGTGCCCGTAAATTGACCCATCTGTGGCACGGACCGTTCCGAGTAAGTGATAAGATAGGGGAATACGCCGTGAAGTTGGAGACGGCAGGCACCGAATATCGCTTGTTCCCTGTAGTACACGTGTTTAAGCTAAAACTGGTCAGATAATATCCGGACCGGCCTCAAATCCATCTTTAAGTGGATGAGTCCAACCGAGTGGATGTCGACGAAGTCCTTCTACCGGAAGATAACTGGAATGTAGAGCTGGAAGCAGACGAGTTCGAAGTCGAGAAGATCGCCGTCATGAGATCAGAGAAACGGACCAGATACGGACGAATTTACCGTGAATTTCTGCTATATTGGCGAGGATATGACGAACCCAACTGGGTAGACGAGACAGATCTGAGCTGTGGGACATTACTCTATGTTTCTTGCGGAATCGTACGAATCGGAATCGATTTGGCGTGATGCAGTTTCACGAGGAGGAATAAGGAGAGGACCCATGGGTGTGAACCGGTCATATCGATGGAAGAATGAAGAAGAACCCACAGGTGGGGTGTGGGCCAGGAGGAGGAGGATCACTTATGTTAGCTGGTCACATAAGAGGAAAAGAGAAGAAGGATCCACAGGAAAGGTATGGATCAGGAGGAAGGGGTAGATGTCTTATACATAAAGAGTGACGTTTTCACGTGCAAAGAACCCCGAACCAAATTCGTTTGCAAGGGATCGGACCATTTTGGTCTGACTATGTCTCAACCTTATGAGGTGGATCCGGCTAGGATCCAAGCGCGGATCCGGTTTAGATCCCAGGGTGAGTCCGGCTCAGATCCAGAGATTGACCTAGATCCAAATACGGATTTGGCTTGGACCCCAAGGTTTATCTAGCCCAGACCCAGGTGTACGTCGAAAAGGTGGATCTAGTCCAGATCCCGGTGTACGCTGAGGATCTGACATGGCCTCAATCAGACAAACGAATGTTAGGGAAGACGCAATAAAGTAACGAGGCGTGGATTAGGAGAGCTTATACAAACAGGCT
>NW_003303684.1:472885-474219 GCF_000142945.1 Phytophthora infestans T30-4 | reverse complement strand
GTCAACAGAAGCCGTTGCGAGCTCTGGAGGAGGCAAAGCGAGCGCGTACGCGTAACGCCGTCGCGGGCCGCCCCTACAAACCGGTCGGCGCACGTGTAGAAGAAGAAGTGGCTGCTTGCACGTTGTAGCCTAGGCCCGCCCAGGAACACCCACGAGACGTTCCGCAAAGGGCGTGGTTATCACCCACGTTACGATGCCCACTACAGCACTATTTTACGAAATGCAGTTCGGTGCCGTTCTCGACCCACGTTAGAGGAGACGTCACTTCCTTCCAAGTAACCCAATCACTCATGGATCCCGACGATCTTTAAGTGGTAATCCCCATTCCCTGAAAGGTCGACCGTTCATCTTTGGGTCACTTCCCATCAGACCGTTCCTTTCTCGACGCTGCTTCCCACGGTCGCAACCCGCACGCACTCCAAGGTCAGCCATCAAGCTGAAACTCCATTTCAGTAACTTGTTATTTTTTTAATCTCCTCCCCGAGGCAACACTCCTCTTCCTCGACACTTCGCTCCTTCGCCATGTCCACCCGGTTCACTTTGGCAGAGCGAAAGAAGGTCCGCCAGTTTCTGGACACAGCTCTGGAACAGGACGAGCTGGGCACGTTCGGTAGCGACGCCCGTGTCCTCAACGAGGCGTTCTTCGACGACCTATTGTCGCGTCTCGGCGGCAACCCGCAGTCGTCTGGTCTGGTCCACCTGCAGCAACTGGCTCAAGACGTCCTCAACGGCGACGCGACGGCTACTTTCTAGGGTCCTGTGGTGATCCTCCCTCCTCTTCCAGGATCGTCGACCTCCAGCGGTGCTTCGTCGTCGCCCAGGCTTCGCAAGAGTTCTAAGCGCAAGGCGAGCGAAGACTCGGCCACCAGGTCGCCGGCCAAGAAGAAGCGTTCCACTAGCAAGGGCAAGAAGCCAGCCCACGTTCCTGCCGAGGACTTCAGCGACCTCCTCGAGTTGAGCGCTAAGGCCCCCGCTCCTGTTCGTAAGGCAATCCTAGTCGTTCTGGCGAAGGCGGCCGAAGCCGGCAAGAAACCGTGGTGCCTAGCGTTCCCTTAATCGGGCAGAACGCTCTACTACGACCCCAAGAAGTACCGGCACGTGCTCTGCGCCCATTGGCGGTTCTGGATGGCGAATCGTCGCGCCTTCTGGGAGTGGGGCGTTCCACGCTCCGCTCGAGCCCGGAACGGCTCAATCTAATCGGCGCAAGCTCAAGATGCACGCCATCCAAGCTCGTATCGCCTTCACCAGCACGTGTATCGAGACCTGGGGGTTTCTACGACTTTCATGGAGAAGTGTGGATCAGCACCCCTAGATGTTCTGGTTTGGGAGGGCAA